>NC_074666.1:93966022-94008522 GCF_029448725.1 Salvelinus fontinalis
TGTAAAATACACAATACCCTCTCTGTAAAATACCCAATATCCTCTCTGTAAAATACCCAATACCCTCTCTGTAAAATACCAAATACTCTCTCTGTAAAATACCCAATACCCTCTCTGTAAAATACCCAATACCCTCTCTGTAAAATACCCAATACTCTATCTGTAAAATACCCAATACCCTCTCTGTAAAATACCCAATACCCTCTCTGTAAAATACCCAATACTCTCTCTGTAAAATACCCAATTCCCTCTCTGTAAAATACCCAATACTCTCTCTGTAAAATACCCAATACCCTCTCTGTACAATACCCTCACCCCCTCTCACCCCCTCTCACCCCCTCTCACCCCCTCTCACCCCCTCTCACCCGCTCTCTCTCTCTCTCTCTCTCTCTCTCTCTAACCCTCACTCTCAATCTCACTCTCACTCTCACTCTCACCCTCACCCTCACTCTCACTCTCTCTCCTCCTGCTCTGTTTTTCTCTCTGGTGTTTGTAGACCCAGAACCTTTTCCCACCAACTGACCGAGGATTAATTAAGTAGCACGATAGGTGGCAATTAGATTTAGAAAATGTAATGCTCAAATGAAAAATGTATTTGATACGTTCCCCAACACTGTAAGGGAAAAGGTTGGGAACTCCTGGAGAAGACTAACAGTGAAATGCTGACAGGGCAGAGTTCAGAACCCAAAATATACATCAGGTAAAATAGGTTACAGTATGTATAGGTAGTTGATACAGTATCTATAGGTAGTAGATACAGTATATATAGGTAGTAGATACAGTATATATAGGTAGTAGATACAGTATATATAGGTAGTAGATACAGTATCTATAGGTAGTAGATACAGTATATACAGTATGTATCTATAGGTAGTAGATACAGTATCTATAGGTAGTAGATACAGTATCTATAGGTAGTAGATACAGTATATACAGTATGTATCTATAGGTAGTAGATACAGTATCTATAGGTAGTAGATACAGTATATACAGTATGTATTTATAGGTAGTAGATACAGTATATATAGGTAGTAGATACAGTATATATAGGTAGTAGATACAGTATGTATAGGTAGTAGATACAGTATATATAGGTAGTAGATACAGTATGTATCTATAGGTAGTAGATACAGTATATATAGGTAGTAGATACAGTATATATAGGTAGTAGATACAGTATGTATAGGTAGTAGATACAGTATCTATAGGTAGTAGATACAGTATGTATCTATAGGTAGTAGATACAGTATATATAGGTAGTAGATACAGTATATATAGGTAGTAGATACAGTATCTATAGGTAGTAGATACAGTATCTATAGGTAGTAGATACAGTATCTATAGGTAGTAGATACAGTATATATAGGTATTATATACAGTATGTATAGGTAGTAGATACAGTATGTATATAGAGGTAGTAGATACAGTATGTATATATAGGTAGTAGATACAGTATGTATAGGTAGTAGATACAGTATATATAGGTAGTAGATACAGTATATATAGGTAGTAGATACAGTATCTATAGGTAGTAGATACAGTATCTATAGGTAGTAGATACAGTATCTATAGGTAGTAGATACAGTATCTATAGGTAGTAGATACAGTATATATAGGTAGTAGATACAGTATATATAGGTAGTAGATACAGTATGTATAGGTAGTTGATACAGTATATATAGGTAGTAGATACAGTATGTATATATAGGTAGTAGATACAGTATCTATAGGTAGTAGATACAGTATCTATAGGTAGTAGATACAGTATCTATAGGTAGTAGATACAGTATATATAGGTAGTAGATACAGTATGTATAGGTAGTTGATACAGTATGTATAGGTAGTAGATACAGTATGTATAGGTAGTAGATACAGTATCTATAGGTAGTAGATACAGTATGTATATATAGGTAGTAGATACAGTATGTATAGGTAGTATATACAGTATGTATAGGTAGTAGATACAGTATGTATATATATGTAGTAGATACAGTATGTATATATAGGTAGTAGATACAGTATGTATAGGTAGTAGATACAGTATCTATAGGTAGTAGATAGAGTATATATCTATAGGTAGTAGATACAGTATGTATAGGTAGTAGATACAGTATGTATATATAGGTAGTAGATACAGTATCTATAGGTAGTTGATACAGTATCTATAGGTAGTAGATGCAGTATGTATAGGTAGTAGATACAGTATATATAGGTAGTAGATACAGTATGTATATATAGGTAGTAGATACAGTATCTATAGGTAGTTGATACAGTATCTATAGGTAGTAGATGCAGTATGTATAGGTAGTAGATACAGTATATATAGGTAGTAGATACAGTATGTATATATAGGTAGTAGATACAGTATGTATATATAGGTAGTAGATACAGTATCTATAGGTAGTAGATACAGTATGTATAGGT
Source organism: Salvelinus fontinalis (assembly GCF_029448725.1). Taxonomy (NCBI): domain Eukaryota; kingdom Metazoa; phylum Chordata; class Actinopteri; order Salmoniformes; family Salmonidae; genus Salvelinus; species Salvelinus fontinalis. The sequence continues at coordinate 93,968,447 of NC_074666.1, forward strand.
AGTTGATACAGTATGTATAGGTAGTAGATACGGTATGTATATATAGGTAGTAGATACAGTATGTATAGGTAGTAGATACAGTATCTATAGGTAGTAGATACAGTATCTATAGGTAGTAGATACAGTATCTATAGGTAGTAGATACAGTATGTATAGGTAGTAGATACAGTATGTATAGGTAGTAGATACAGTATGTATATATAGGTAGTAGATACAGTATGTATAGGTAGTAGATACAGTATGTATATATAGGTAGGAGATACAGTATGTATAGGTAGTAGATACAGTATGTATATATAGGTAGTAGATACAGTATGTATAGGTAGTAGATACAGTATCTATAGGTAGTAGATACAGTATGTATATATAGGTAGTAGATACAGTATGTATAGGTAGTAGATACAGTATCTATAGGTAGTAGATACAGTATGTATATATAGGTAGTAGATACAGTATGTATATATAGGTAGTAGATACAGTATCTATAGGTAGTTGATACAGTATCTATAGGTAGTAGATGCAGTATGTATATATAGGTAGTAGATACAGTATCTATAGGTAGTAGATACAGTATCTATAGGTAGTAGATGCAGTATATATAGGTAGTAGATACAGTATGTATATATAGGTAGTAGATACAGCATTTATAGGTAGTAGATACAGTATATATAGGTAGTAGATACAGTATTTATAGGTAGTAGTTTCACGTTCCTGACCTGTTTTCCTTTGTTTTGTATTCATTTTAGTTGGTCAGGGCGTGAGTTGGGTGGGTTTGTCTATGTTTGTATTTCTATGTGGGGTTTTGTGTTCGGCCTGGTATGATTCTCAATTAGAGACAGGTGTGTATTGTTTGTCTCTAATTGAGAGTCATACAAAGGCAGCCAGGGTTTCACTGGTGTTTTGTGGGTGTTTGTTCCTGTGTCCTCACAGGACAGTTGAAGGTTAGTCTCATTTGTTGTTTTGTAGTTTTGTAGTGTATTGTTTTGCTGTTTCCATTAAAAGATGGCTTATTTCCCTCAATCCGCATCTTGGTCCTATCCATGCTCCTCCTCGTCTAAGGGGGAGAACAACAATGACTGCCTTTACAGAAACACCCACCACAACAGGACCAAGCGGATTGACAAGAGAGAAAAAGAACTAAGGCACTGGACACAGGAGGAATGGTCTTGGGAGATCATGGACGGAAAAGGACCCTGGGGAAGGGTTGGAGAGAATCGCCGCTCTCGGGAGGTGAAGAAGGCAGCCACAGCCCAGGAGCGGTGGATTGAGGAGGCAGCACGTATGAGAGGCTGGAAGCCCGAGAGGCTCACCCAAGAATTTCTTGGGGGGGGGCTAAAGGGGAGTGTGGCGAAGCCGGGTTGGATACCTGAGCCAACTCCCCGGGCTTGCCGTGGAGTAAGAGGGCGTCGTACTGGTCAGACACCGTGTTATGCGATGAAGCGCACGGTGTCCCCAGTACGCGTGCTTAGCCCAGTGCGGGCTATTCCACCTTGCCGCACTGGGAGGGCTAGGTTGGGCATCGAGCCGGATGCCATGAAGCCGGCCCAACGTATCTGGCCTCCAGTACGTCTCCTCGGGCCGGCGTACATGGCACCAGCCTTACAGGTGGTGTCCCCGGTTCGCCTGCATAGCCTAGTGCGGGCTATTCCACCTCGCCGCACTGGCAGGGCTACGGGGACCATTCAACCTGGTAAGGTTGGAGAGGCTCGGTGCTCAAGAGCACGTGTCCTCCTTCACGGTCCGGTATATCCGGCGCCACCTTCCCACCCCAGCTCAGTACCACCAGTGCCTACACCACGCACCAGGCTTCCAGTGCATCTCCAGAGCCCTGTTCCTCCTCCACGTACTCTCCCTATGGTGCGTGTCTCCAGCCCAGTGCCTCCAGTTCCGGCACCACGCACCAAGCCTCCTGTGCGTCTCCAGAGCCCTGGACGCACTGTTCCTTCTCCCCGCACTCGCCCTGAGGTGCGTGCCCTCAGCCCGGTACCTCCAGTTCCGGTACCACGCACCAGGCCTAGAGTGCGCCACGAGCGTCCAGTGTGCCCTGTTCCTGTTCCCCGCACTCGCCCTGAGGTGCGTGCCCTCAGGCCGGTACCTCCAGTTCCGGTACCACGCACCAGGCCTATAGTGCGTCTCAGCCGGCCAGAGTCTGCCGTCTGCCCAGCGGTGCCTGAACGGCCCGTCTGCCCAGCTCCGTCTGAGCCATCTGTCTGCCCAGCTCCGTCTGAGCCATCGGTCTGCCCAGCTCCGTCTGAGCCATCTGTCTGCCCAGCGCCGTCTGAGCCATCTGTCTGCCCAGCGCCGTCTGAGCCATCTGTCTGCCCAGCGCCGTCTGAGCCATCTGTCTGCCCAGCGCCGTCTGAGCCATCTGTCTGCCCAGCGCCGTCTGAGCCATCTGTCTGCCCAGCGCCGTCTGAGCCATCTGTCTGCCCAGCGCCGTCTGAGCCATCTGTCTGCCCAGCGCCATCTGAGTCATCCGTCTGCCACGAGCCATTAGAGCCGCCCGTCTGTCCCGAGCCAGTAGAGCCGTCCGTCAGTCAGGAGCCGCTAGAGCCGTCCGTCAGTCAGGAGCTGCCAGAGACGCCCGCCAGTCAGGAGCTGCCAGAGACGCCCGCCAGTCAGGAGCTGCCAGAGACGCCCGCCAGTCAGGAGCTGCCAGAGACGCCCGCCAGTCAGGAGCTGCCAGAGACGCCCGCCAGTCAGGAGCTGCCAGAGACGCCCGCCAGTCAGGAGCTGCCAGAGACGTCCGACAGTCCGGAGCTGCCCTACAGTCCGGAGCTGCCCTACAGTCCGGAGCTGCCGTACAGTCCGGAGCTGCCCTACAGTCCGGAGCTGCCCTACAGTCCGGAGCTGCCACTCAGCCCGGACCTGCCGGAGTCCCTCAGCCAGGACCTGCCGGAGTCCCTCAGCCAGGACCTGCCGCCCCTTATCCCGGTGCTGGTCCTTATCCCGGTGCTGGTCCTTATCCCGGTGCTGCCCCTTGTCCCGGTGCTGCCCCTTATCCCGGTGCTGCCCCTTATCCCGGTGCTGCCCCTTGTCCCGGTGCTGCCCCTTGTCCCGGTGCTGCCCCTTGTCCCGGTACTGCCCCTTGTCCCGGTGCTGCCCCTTGTCCCGGTGCTGCTCCTTGTCCCGGTGCTGCTCCTTGTCCCGGTGCTGCCCCTTATCCCGGTGTTGCCCCTTGTCCCGGTGCTGCCCCTTGTCCCGGTGCTGCCCCTTATCCCGGTGCTGCCCCTTATCCCGGTGCTGCCCCTTATCCCGGTGCTGCCCCTTCATTTAGGTGGGGTTAGTGGGAGGGTGGTCATTGGGAGGGGGATAAAGAAGCGGGGATTGATTATGGTGGGGTGGGGACCTCGTCCACCGCAAGAGCCACCACCGTGGACAGACGCCCACCCAGACCCTCCCCTAGACTTTGTGCTGGTGCGCCCGGAGTTCGCACCTTAAGGGGGGGGTTCTGTCACGTTCCTGACCTGTTTTCCTTTGTTTTGTATTCATTTTAGTTGGTCAGGGCGTGAGTTGGGTGGGTTTGTCTATGTTTGTATTTCTATGTAGGGTTTTGTGTTCGGCCTGGTATGATTCTCAATTAGAGACAGGTGTGTATTGTTTGTCTCTAATTGAGAGTCATACAAAGGCAGCCAGGGTTTCACTGGTGTTTTGTGGGTGTTTGTTCCTGTGTCCTCACAGGACAGTTGAAGGTTAGTCTCATTTGTTGTTTTGTAGTTTTGTAGTGTATTGTTTTGCTGTTTCCATTAAAAGATGGCTTATTTCCCTCAATCCGCATCTTGGTCCTATCCATGCTCCTCCTCGTCTAAGGGGGAGAACAACAATGACTGCCTTTACAAGTAGATACAGTATCTATAGGTAGTAGATACAGTATCTATAGGCTCCTCCTCTGCAGTGCAGGGGGCGGTTCCTCCTGCAGGCAGAGGAGGGTCGTTAGTGATTGGAGCCACCTGGGCTCAGGGTATAAAGCTGTCACTAATCTCTCTTGCTCTCTCTCTCTCTGCTCCTCCAGGTATGCTCATGATTTGTTTGTTCCTTTTTAGTTTTGCATAGTTTCCACTCAGTCATGTTCACACACACATATTCATGCACCCATGCACTTTACATACACCTTACATTCTGATACTTCCACACCTCATTCCTGTTTCTTAGTTTAAAGTTAATAGTTTGTTTAATAATAAAGAACACTCTTGAATTGGCCTATACCTGTTGTTCGTGTCCTCTCATTTGTCACAGGCTATGAGCCGGCTTGTGACAAGTGGGGGCTCGTCCGGGATAGTAGTTAACTTGGGTTAGTTTAGTTCAGATTGACAATTTTTTTTGTTTGAGTGGATGTTTTGGTTGGGCCAATTTTTGTTTAAGAGAGAGTTGAGAGCCATGTGTTCTTTTGGTTCAGTTAGTTTGGTAGCTAAGCAATTCACTCTGTGTTTTTCTGGGTTTTGTTCAGGTGGGAGTCCTCTCCTGTTCAGGCATATCAGCAAGTGTCAATAGGAGGCTTGTGGTGTTTTTGTTTTAGGTGGCAGTGAACGTGGGTAGAGCATCCTTTTCCCTTTTCCCCTACATCGGCTCGGGAGCACCTCCGTGGTTATGGGAGGGCTGCCAGTTTCTGGTTGTCTTTTCCACTCCACTGGTTTTGTGTGCATAAAACCCCACCACATGTGACTGCACGAAGACCAGGGCCAGTTAGTTAGTAGTTTTTGGAGGATAGTGGGGTGTGGCTCCTGTCCTTGAACCCAGATTGACAGCAGGTGAGTTGTGTTTTTTTGAGCATTTGTAATAGTTGTATTGGTTGAGGAAAATGTCTTCCATTTTGAGTAGTTTTGTTCAAGCTCCTTCAGAGGTAGCCTTAGAGTTGTGTACTAAGGAGCAGTTAATTGAAATTGCTGAACATTATCAGATTGAGATTGTTGATAAAAAAATTAAAGAGACTGTTAAAACTAGCTTAAAGCAGGGTCTTAGGGAAATGGGTGTTTTTGGCGGTCAGTCTGCTAGTAGTGAGGGTGCAAGTTTTCAGGCTAGCCCTTCATTAACTTTTGAGCAGCAGAGGGAACTGTTGCAAATGCAAAGGCAAATGCAATTAGAGCAAATGCAAATGCAATTAGAGATAGAGCGATTGAGAAATGCTAATAGACCGGAAAGACTACCACAGTTTGATGTTTCACAGAATCTTCATTTGTTGCCTAAATTTGATGAGTCAGATCCAGACACATACTTTACTTTATTTGAGCGTATTGCGGAAGCTAGAGCTTGGTCAGATTTGGACATGACTACGTTGTTGCAATGTGTACTTACAGGTAAAGCACGTGAGGCTTTTGCAGCACTGAGTGTAGCTGACAGTAAAGTTTATGCTAAAGTTAAATCAGCAGTTCTGAAGGTCTACGAGCTTGTGCCAGAGGCATATCGTCAACGTTTTCGTTACAGGAAAAAGTTAGATTCACAAACCTATTCTGAGTTTGTTTGTGATTTGACTACTGCATTTAATCGTTGGTGTACAGCTTCTGAAGTTAGTACTTTTGAGGGTCTGTCTAATTTGATTGTGTTAGAACAGTTCAAAAATTCTGTTTCTGACCAGGTTGCTACATACATGAATGAACGTAAAGTTAAGTCTCCAAGTGATGCAGCAATCCTTGCAGATGAGTACAGGCTAACACATAAAAGCCATTTTGAGTCAAACAGTGACATGTACCATAAAAATAACTTTACTCCTAGGAATAGGAGGTCACCTTTTTTTGGAGATTTTTTCAAAAGGCCTCGGCAGAAGTTTAAGTCTGGAGGACTTAAAGGACCGGTTAATGCTAATACCTGTCGCTACTGTTTAGTTGAAGGACATTGGAAGAAAAATTGTCCTCTGCTTAAATCAAAACAGTCAGTTCAAGTTGAACCTGTTGTGATGGCAAGTCCTGTTACAGCCTCTGACCACCAGGGTGAGCTGTTTCAGCCACTAGTTGAGTTTGATTCTCAGTTTTCCCACTGTGATTTTTCAGCCTTTATTTCAGATGGTGTAGTGTCCCTGGTAGATGGCAACCAGAATGTTAAAATCAAGATCCTAAGAGACACTGGAGCTTTAGATTCTTTTATTCTGGAATCTGTTTTGCCGTTCTCTAAAGAGTCTGATACTGGGCGTTGTGTAATGGTATGTGGTATGGGTTTAGTTCCATTCTCTTGTCCTTTACATGAAGTTACCCTAAAATGTGGTCTGGTAGAGGGTGATGTAGATGTTGGGGTTAGACCTCAGTTGCCAGTAGAGGGAGTGCACATGATTTTGGGGAATGACTTGGCAGGTAGTAAGGTGTGGGCAGATGGCAAATTAAACATCTGTAAGAAGCAACCTTCAGTGTCCCCTGCACGGGAATCTCCGGATCAGAACTGTGTGTCTCCTGAGGTATTTCCAGTTGGTGCGGTTACCCGCGCAGCCTCTCGTAAGGAGATTGAGAGTAAGCCAGAAAGTCTTGAGTTGCCAGTCAAACTCCAGACAGAACAGTTGACTAGTTCTAGAGATTCATTGATGGCTGAGCAAAAAGCCGATACTACTTTGGCTGATCTGTTTGATAAAGTGGTTCCTGATTCAGTGGTGAGGAATAGTGCTCAGTGTTATTTTCTTCTTGATGGGCTGTTGGTCAGGAAATGGGTTCCACACTATGATAAGGGTTTAGGAGAACCAGTCTTTCAAATAGTTGTACCTACTACTTTGCGAAATAAAGTGTTGCAAACTTCACATGGTGATGTGGCAGGTCATATGGGTGTTCGTAAAACGTATGATCGTATACTTCGTTATTTTTTCTGGCCACGTTTAAAGCGGGATGTATCTCAGTTTATTAAAACTTGTGATACGTGTCAGCGCATAAGCAAGCCAAATCAGGTTGTAAAGCCTGCACCGTTGTATCCAATACCAGCCGTAGGGCAACCTTTTGAGCATCTTATTATCGATTGTGTTGGGCCATTACCAAGGTCCAAGTCAGGTCATAGCTACTTATTAACTGTTATGTGTCAAGCAACCAGATATCCGGCAGCTTTTTCCTTGCGTACCATAACTTCAAAATCAGTAGTTAAAGCTTTAACTCAATTTATTTCAACATTTGGGATTCCAAAAACCATCCAGTCAGATCAGGGGTCTAACTTTACCTCTCATTTATTTGCTCAGGTTCTCAAACAGCTTAAAGTTAAACACAACAAGTCTACTGCGTTCCATGCCCAGAGCCAGGGAGCTTTGGAACGTTTTCATCAAACTTTAAAATTCTTGCTTCGTGCATATTGTACGGAACTGTCTGCCGACTGGGAGGAGGGGTTACCTTGGCTGTTACTAGCTGCTCGTGAAGTAGTGCAGGAAAGCACAGGGTTTAGCCCAAATGACTTAGTGTTTGGCCATAAGGTGCGTGGGCCTTTAGCAGTGTTGCAGGATGGTTGTTTGCCTGAGGAACCACCTCGGAACCTTATTGACTATGTAAATGGTTTTAGGTTGAAGTTGTATAGGGCTGGTGAACTAGCGAAAGAAAAACTAAAATGTTCTCAACGGAAAATGAAACTGAAATATGACGGACAGGCTGAGCTGCGTGAGTTTAGTCCCGGTGATCGGGTACTTGCTCTTCTGCCTCTTGTAAGTTCACCTTTTCAGGCAAAATACTGTGGTCCTTTCACTGTGTTGCGTAAAGTGTCAGATTTGAACTATCTTATTGAAACCCCTAGTCATAGGAAGTCCTCTAAATTATGCCATGTGAACCTGTTAAAATGTTATCACTCCCGTGATCTAAGCAAAGTTGAAGGCACTCCAGCAGTGAGGTCAGTGTTGACTGCTGCCCCAGTCCCTGCATCTTGTGGCTTTAATTTGGTGGAGGGGGGAGAAGAGGAAGTTAAAGTTTCAGATGAGGTCTTACAAGGACGGTTGAAAAACTCTCAGACTTTGCAAAACCTTGGGGTTTTGGTAGATCATTTAGAATCTGAGAAACGTGATGAATTGGTAGCTCTTATTAGAAACTACCCTGTTTTGTTTTCTGACACTCCATCACAAACCCACTTAATTGAACATGATATAGACATCGGAGATGCTAAGCCTATCAAACACAGATTTGATCGTGTATCTGAGGAGAAGAGACTAAAACTGAAAACAGAGATGCAGTCTATGTTGGACACAGGTATTGATTTGGCAAAATGTGAGTTTGCCAAAGCTACAGTCACATACCTAGGCAAGGTTGTTGGTCAGGGATTTGTCTGTCCCGTAGAAGCCAAGGTTCAGGCTGTGAAGCAGTTCCCACAGCCCTCTACAAAGAAAGAACTGATGCGCTTCCTGGGAATGGTGGGGTACTACCGTGCTTTTTGTAAAAACTTTTCGGTAGTAGTGTCCCCACTGACCAATCTGTTGAAGGCCAAGGCTGAATTTATCTGGTCCACCCAGTGTCAAGAGGCATTTGATGCAGTTAAGACTCTTTTGTGTTTGGCACCTGTGTTGGCAGCACCACATTTTGGGAAACCTTTCAAATTGCAGGTAGACGCCAGTCAAATCGGTGCTGGGGCTGTGCTTCTCCAGGAGAATGACGACAAGGTTGAGTGTCCAGTCAGTTTCTTCTCCCGGAAATTTAATAAGTATAAGAAAAACTATTCTGTAATTGAAAAGGAGGCTTTAGGTCTCATTTGGGCTTTACAGCACTTCGAGGTCTATGTTGGTTCTGGTTTGACCCCTTTAACTGTGTTCACTGACCACAACCCACTTGTTTTTCTGAGGTCCCTGCAAAACCCCAACCAGCGCCTGATGCGTTGGGCTTTGTTCTTGCAACCATTCAACCTTGATATTAGGCACATTAAGGGTAAGGATAATATCATTGCTGATGCTCTGTCCCGTGCTCCTTTAACCTAGCTTGTACCTTTTCTCTGTTGACCCCTACGGGCTGTCTGTGCCTCTTTCCTCTTAAATTGCTCCCCAGGTACCAGGGCTGCCGAGTTTGAGGGGCGGACAGTCGGCTGGGGGACACGGGGCTACTGCTAGGAGCCGGGATTGTTTTTTTTTGTTTATTTGTTTTTGGGAAATTTGAATTATTTTGAATATGTTGGAGTAAGTTGGGTTGAGGGTGGGACCCTCATTTTAAGGAGGGGGGTGTCACGGCTCCTCCTCTGCAGTGCAGGGGGCGGTTCCTCCTGCAGGCAGAGGAGGGTCGTTAGTGATTGGAGCCACCTGGGCTCAGGGTATAAAGCTGTCACTAATCTCTCTTGCTCTCTCTCTCTCTGCTCCTCCAGGTATGCTCATGATTTGTTTGTTCCTTTTTAGTTTTGCATAGTTTCCACTCAGTCATGTTCACACACACATATTCATGCACCCATGCACTTTACATACACCTTACATTCTGATACTTCCACACCTCATTCCTGTTTCTTAGTTTAAAGTTAATAGTTTGTTTAATAATAAAGAACACTCTTGAATTGGCCTATACCTGTTGTTCGTGTCCTCTCATTTGTCACAGGCTATGAGCCGGCTTGTGACAATAGGTAGTAGATAGAGTATGTATAGGTATTATATACAGTATGTATAGGTAGTAGATACAGTATATATAGGTAGTAGATACAGTATTTATAGGTAGTAGATACAGTATCTATAGGTAGTAGATACATTATCTATAGGTAGTAGATACATTATCTATAGGTAGTAGATACAGTATGTATAGGTAGTAGATACAGTATGTATAGGTAGTAGATACAGTATGTATAGGTAGTAGATAGAGTATATATAGGTAGTAGATACAGTATGTATATATAGGTAGTAGATACAGTATCTATAGGTAGTAGATACAGTATGTATAGGTAGTAGATACATTTTATATAGGTAGTAGATACAGTATATATAGGTAGTAGATACAGTATGTATATATAGGTAGTAGATACAGTATGTATAGGTAGTAGATACAGTATGTATAGGTAGTAGATACAGTATATATAGGTAGTAGATAGAGTATATATCTATAGGTAGTAGATAGAGTATATATAGGTAGTAGATACAGTATGTATGTATATATAGGTAGTAGATACAGTATCTATAGGTAGTAGATACAGTATGTATATATAGGTAGTAGATACAGTATCTATAGGTAGTAGATACAGTATGTAAAGGTAGTAGATACATTTTATATAGGTAGTAGATACAGTATGTATATATAGGTAGTAGATAGAGTATATATAGGTAGTAGATAGAGTATATATAGGTAGTAGATACAGTATGTATAGGTAGTAGATACAGTATATATAGGTAGTAGATACAGTATGTATAGGTAGTAGATACAGTATATATAGGTAGTAGATACAGTATGTATAGGTAGTAGATGCAGTATATATAGGTAGTAGATAGAGTATATATCTATAGGTAGTAGATAGAGTATATATAGGTAGTAGATACAGTATGTATGTATAGGTAGTAGATACAGTATCTATAGGTAGTAGATACAGTATGTATATATAGGTAGTAGATAGAGTATATATAGGTAGTAGATACAGTATGTATATATAGGTAGTAGATACAGTATCTATAGGTAGTAGATGCAGTATATATAGGTAGTAGATAGAGTATATATCTATAGGTAGTAGATAGAGTATATATAGGTAGTAGATACAGTATGTATATATAGGTAGTAGATACAGTATCTATAGGTAGTAGATGCAGTATATATAGGTAGTAGATAGAGTATATATCTATAGGTAGTAGATAGAGTATATATAGGTAGTAGATACAGTATGTATATATAGGTAGTAGATACAGTATCTATAGGTAGTAGATACAGTATGTATATATAGGTAGTAGATACAGTATTTATAGGTAGTAGATACAGTATCTATAGGTAGTAGATACAGTATATATAGGTAGTAGATACAGTATGTATAGGTAGTAGATACAGTATCTATAGGTAGTAGACACAGTATATATAGGTAGTAGATACAGTATGTATCTATAGGTAGTAGATACAGTATGTATAGGTAGTAGATACAGTATATATAGGTAGTAGATACAGTATATATAGGTAGTAGATACAGTATATATAGGTAGTAGATACAGTATGTATATATAGGTAGTAGATACAGTATGTATAGGTAGTAGATACAGTATATATAGGTAGTAGATACAGTATGTATAGGTAGTAGATGCAGTATATATAGGTAGTAGATAGAGTATCTATAGGTATTAGATAGAGTATATATATATAGGTAGTAGATAGAGTATATATCTATAGGTAGTAGATACAGTATGTATATATAGGTAGTTGATACAGTATGTATAGGTAGTAGATACAGTATGTATATATAGGTAGTAGATACAGTATCTATAGGTAGTAGATACAGTATGTATATATAGGTAGTAGATGCAGTATATATAGGTAGTAGATACAGTATGTATATATAGGTAGTAGATACAGTATCTATAGGTAGTAGATACAGTATGTATATATAGGTAGTAGATACAGTATCTATAGGTAGTAGATACAGTATGTATATATAGGTAGTAGATACAGTATCTATAGGTAGTAGATACAGTATGTATATATAGGTAGTAGATACAGTATCTATAGGTAGTAGATACAGTATGTATATATAGGTAGTAGATACAGTATCTATAGGTAGTAGATACAGTATGTATATATAGGTAGTAGATACAGTATCTATAGGTAGTAGATACAGTATGTATATATAGGTAGTAGATACAGTATCTATAGGTAGTAGATACAGTATGTATAGGTATTATATACAGTATCTATAGGTTTTATATACAGTATGTATAGGTAGTAGATAGAGTATATATCTATAGGTAGTAGATAGAGTATATATAGGTAGTAGATACAGTATGTATATATAGGTAGTAGATACAGTATCTATAGGTAGTAGATGCAGTATATATAGGTAGTAGATAGAGTATATATCTATAGGTAGTAGATAGAGTATATATAGGTAGTAGATACAGTATGTATATATAGGTAGTAGATACAGTATCTATAGGTAGTAGATACAGTATGTATATATAGGTAGTAGATACAGTATATATAGGTAGTAGATACAGTATGTATATATAGGTAGTAGATACAGTATGTATATATAGGTAGTAGATACAGTATATATAGGTAGTAGATACAGTATATATAGGTAGTAGATACAGTATGTATAGGTATTATATACAGTATCTATAGGTAGTAGATACAGTATATATAGGTAGTAGATACAGTATGTATAGGTATTATATACAGTATCTATATGTAGTAGATACAGTATCTATAGGTAGTAGATACAGTATGTATAGGTAGTAGATACATTATATATAGGTAGTAGATACAGTATATATAGGTAGTAGATACAGAATATATAGGTAGTAGATACAGTATGTATATATAGGTAGTAGATACAGTATGTATAGGTAGTAGATACAGTATATATAGGTAGTAGATAGAGTATATATCTATAGGTAGTAGATAGAGTATATATAGGTAGTAGATACAGTATGTATATATAGGTAGTAGATACAGTATCTATAGGTAGTAGATACAGTATGTATATATAGGTAGTAGATACAGTATCTATAGGTAGTAGATACAGTATGTATATATAGGTAGTAGATACAGTATCTATAGGTAGTAGATACAGTATGTATAGGTATTATATACAGTATCTATAGGTATTATATACAGTATGTATAGGTAGTAGATAGAGTATATATCTATAGGTAGTAGATAGAGTATATATAGGTAGTAGATACAGTATGTATATATAGGTAGTAGATACAGTATCTATAGGTAGTAGATGCAGTATATATAGGTAGTAGATAGAGTATATATCTATAGGTAGTAGATAGAGTATATATAGGTAGTAGATACAGTATGTATATATAGGTAGTAGATACAGTATCTATAGGTAGTAGATACAGTATGTATATATAGGTAGTAGATACAGTATATATAGGTAGTAGATACAGTATATATAGGTAGTAGATACAGTATGTATATATAGGTAGTAGATACAGTATATATAGGTAGTAGATACAGTATATATAGGTAGTAGATACAGTATATATAGGTATTATATACAGTATCTATAGGTAGTAGATACAGTATGTATAGGTATTATATTCAGTATCTATAGGTAGTAGATACAGTATAAATAGGTAGTAGATACAGTATCTATAGGTAGTAGATACAGTATATATAGGTAGTAGATACAGTATATATAGGTAGTAGATACAGTATATATAGGTAGTAGATACAGTATATATAGGTAGTAGATACAGTATATATAGGTAGTAGATACAGTATGTATAGGTATTATATACAGTATCTATAGGTAGTAGATACAGTATGTATAGGTAGTAGATACAGTATATATAGGTAGTAGATACAGTATGTATAGGTAGTAGATACAGTATATATAGGTAGTAGATACAGTATCTATAGGTAGTAGATACAGTATCTATAGGTAGTAGATACAGTATATATAGGTAGTAGATACAGTATGCATAGGTAGTATATACAGTATGTATAGGTAGTAGATACAGTATATATAGGTAGTAGATACAGTATATATAGGTAGTAGATACAGTATCTATAGGTAGTAGATGCAGTATATATAGGTAGTAGATACAGTATCTATAGGTAGTAGATACAGTATATATAGGTAGTAGATACAGTATATATAGGTAGTAGATACAGTATCTATAGGTAGTAGATACAGTATCTATAGGTAGTAGATACAGTATCTATAGGTAGTAGATACAGTATATGTAGGTAGTAGATACAGTATATATAGGTAGTAGATACAGTATGTATAGGTAGTATATGCAGTATGTATAGGTAGTAGATACAGTATATATAGGTAGTAGATACAGTATCTATAGGTAGTAGATACAGTATATATAGGTAGTAGATACAGTATATATAGGTAGTAGATACAGTATCTATAGGTAGTAGATACAGTATATATAGGTAGTAGATACAGTATGTATAGGTAGTAGATACAGTATCTATAGGTAGTAGATACAGTATGTATCTATAGGTAGTAGATACAGTATATATAGGTAGTAGATACAGTATATATAGGTAGTAGATACAGTATCTATAGGTAGTAGATACAGTATGTATCTATAGGTAGTAGATACAGTATATATAGGTAGTAGATACAGTATATATAGGTAGTAGATACAGTATGTATCTATAGGTAGTATATACAGTATATATAGGTAGTAGATACAGTATATATAGGTAGTAGATACAGTATATATAGGTAGTAGATACAGTATATATAGGTAGTAGATACAGTATGTATAGGTAGTATATACAGTATGTATAGGTAGTAGATACAGTATATATAGGTAGTAGATACAGTATATATAGGTAGTAGATACAGTATCTATAGGTAGTAGATACAGTATGTATCTATAGGTAGTAGATACAGTATATATAGGTAGTAGATACAGTATATATAGGTAGTAGATACAGTATGTATCTATAGGTAGTATATACAGTATGTATCTATAGGTAGTAGATACAGTATATATAGGTAGTAGATACAGTATGTATAGGTAGTAGATACAGTATGTATCTATAGGTAGTATATACAGTATATATAGGTAGTAGATACAGTATATATAGGTAGTAGATACAGTATATATAGGTAGTAGATACAGTATATATAGGTAGTAGATACAGTATGTATAGGTAGTATATACAGTATGTATAGGTAGTAGATACAGTATATATAGGTAGTAGATACAGTATCTATTGGTAGTAGATACAGTATATATAGGTAGTAGATACAGTATCTATAGGTAGTAGATACAGTATCTATAGGTAGTAGATACAGTATGTATCTATAGGTAGTAGATACAGTATGTATCTATAGGTAGTAGATACAGTATGTATAGGTAGTATATACAGTATATATAGGTAGTAGATACAGTATCTATAGGTAGTAGATACAGTATCTATAGGTAGTAGATACAGTATGTATCTATAGGTAGTAGATACAGTATATATAGGTAGTAGATACAGTATGTATAGGTATTATATACAGTATCTATAGGTAGTAGATACAGTATATATAGGTAGTAGATACAGTATGTATAGGTATTATATACAGTATCTATATGTAGTAGATACAGTATATATAGGTAGTAGATACAGTATGTATAGGTAGTAGATACAGTATGTATATATAGGTAGTAGATACAGTATATATAGGTAGTATATACAGTATGTATAGGTAGTAGATACAGTATGTATCTATAGGTAGTAGATACAGTATATATAGGTAGTAGATACAGTATCTATAGGTAGTAGATGCAGTATATATAGGTAGTAGATACAGTATGTATAGGTAGTAGATACAGTATATATAGGTAGTAGATACAGTATCTATAGGTAGTAGATACAGTATATATAGGTAGTCGATACAGTATCTATAGGTATTATATACAGTATCTATAGGTATTATATACAGTATGTATAGGTAGTAGATACAGTATGTATATATAGGTAGTAGATACAGTATATATAGGTAGTAGATACAGTATCTATAGGTAGTAGATACAGTATGTATAGGTAGTAGATACAGTATGTATAGGTATTATATACAGTATCTATAGGTATTATATACAGTATGTATAGGTAGTAGATACAGTATGTATAGGTAGTAGATACAGTATGTATAGGTAGTAGATACAGTATGTATCTATAGGTAGAAGATACAGTATCTATAGGTAGTAGATACAGTATGACTCTACAGGTAATAACTACAGAATCTATAAGTAATTTTTCAAACATTTGTTTACAAACAGATTATATTTCAGTGTATCACAATTCCAGTGGGTCAGAAGTTTACGTGCAGTAAATTTACTGAGCTTAAACAGCTTGGAAAATTCCTGAAAAATGTCATGACTTTAGAAAGTTCTGATAGACTAATTGACATCATTTGAGTCAATTGGAGGTGTACCTTTGGATGTTTTTCAAGGCCTACCTTCAAACTCAGTGCCACTTTGCTTGACAGTCTGGTTCATCCTTGGTAGCAATTTCCAAACGCCTGAAGGTACCCCGTTCATCTTTACAACAATAGTACGCAAGTATTAACACCATGGAACCACACAGCCGTCATACCGCTCAGGAAGGAGACGCGTTCTGTCTCCTAGAGATGAACGTACTTTGGAGCGAAAAGTGCAAATCAATCCCAGAACAACAGCAAAGGACCGTGTGAAGGAGGAAACGGGTAGAAACATATCTATATCCACAGTAAAATCGGCGCTACAGTGAGGGAAAAAGTATTTGATCCCCCGCTGATTTTGTACGTTTGCCCACTGACAAAGAAATGATCAGTCTCGAATTTTAATGGTAGGTTTATTTGAACAGTGAGAGACAGAATAACAACAACAAAAAAATCCAGAAAAACGCATGTGAAAAGTGTTATGAATTGATTTGCATTTTAATGAAGGAAATAAGTATTTGACCCCTCTGCAAAACATGACTTAGTACTTGGTGGTAAAACCCTTGTTGGCATTCACAGAGGTCAGACGTTTCTTGTAGTTGGCTACCAGGTTTGCACACATCTCAGGAGGGATCTTGTCCCACTCCTCTTTGCAGATCTTCTCCAAGTCATTAAGGTTTCGAGGCTGACGTTTGGCAACTCGAACCTTCAGCTCCCTCCACAGATTTTCTATGGGATTAAGGTCTGGAGACTGGCTAGGCCACTCCAGGACCTTCATGTGCTTCTTCTTGGGCCACTCCTTTGTTGCCTTGGCCGTGTGTTTTGGGTCATTATCATGCTGGAATACCCATCCACGACACATTTTCAATGTCCTGGTTGAGGGAAGGAGGTTCTCACCCAAGATTTGACGGTACATGGCCCCGTTCATCGTCCCTTTGATGCGGTGAAGTTGTCCTGTCCCCTTAGCAGAAAAACATCCCCAAAGCATAATGTTTCCACCTCCTGTTCTTGGGGTCATAGGCAGCATTCCTCCTCCTCCAAACACGGCGAGTTGAGTTGATGCCAAAGAACTCCATTATGGTCTCATCTGACCACAACACTTTCACCCAGTTGTCCTCTGAATCATTCAGATGTTCATTGGCAAACTTCTGACGGGCATGTATGTGCTTTCTTGAGCAGGGGGACCGTGCGTGCGCTGCAGGATTTCAGTCCTTCACGGCGTAGTGTGTTACCAAATGTTTTCTTGGTGACTATGGTCCCAGCTGCCTTGAGAACATTGACAAGATCCTCCCGTGTAGTTCTGGGCTGATTCCTCACCGTTCTCATGATCATTGCAACTCCACGAGGTGAGATCTTGCATGGAGCCCCAGGCAAAGGGAGATTGACAGTTCTTTTGTGTTTCTTTCATTTGCGAATAATCGCACCAACTGTTGTCACCTTCTCACCAAGCTGCTTGGCGATGGTCTTGTAGCCCATTCCAGCCTTGTGTAGGTCTACAATCTTGTCCATGATATCCTTGGAGAGCTCTTTGGTCTTGGCCATGGTGGAGAGTTTGGAATCTGATTGATTGATTGCTTCTGTGGACAGGTGTCTTTTATACAGGTAACAAACTGAGATTAGGAGCACTCCCTTTAAGAGTGTGCTCCTAATCTCAGCTCGTTACCTGTATAAAAGACACCTTGGAACCAGAAATCTCTCTGATTGAGAGGGGGTCAAATACTTATTTCCCTCATTAAAATGCAAATAAATGTATAACATTTTTGACATGCGTTTTTCTGGATTTTTGTTGTTGTTATTCTGTCTCTCACTGTTCAAATAAACCTACCATTAAAATTATAGGCTGATAATTTCTTTGTCAATGGGCAAATGTACAAAATCAGCAGGGGATCAAATACTTTTTCCCCTCCCTGTATATTGACATAACCTGAAAGGCCGCTAAGCAAGGAAGAAGCCACTGCTCCAAAACCGCCAGACTACAGACTACCGGCAGAATAATAAGCCAGACTACAGTTTGCAAATGCACATGGGTACAAAGATCATACTTTTTGGAGAAATGTCCCCTGGTCTGATGAAACAAAAATAGAACTGTTTGGCAATATTGACCATTGTTATGTTTGGACGAAAAAGGGGGAGTCTTGCAAGCTGAAGAACACAATCCCAACCGTGAAGCAGGGAGGTGGCAGCATCATGTTGTGGGGGTACGTTGCTGCAGGAGGGACTGGTGCACCTTACAAAATATCTAATATAATCTGCTTCAGAGATAGCCTGCTGAGTTCTGTCATACTATCCAGGTCTGTGCCCCAAAAAATGTGAGCTTCTAATTCTACTTTTAAAAATCCACCATTCCAGAAACAAGTCTCTCACAGTTTCCGCTTGTTATAGACCCCCCACAGGTGACCTAAACTGCTTAAAACCTCTTAGACAACATCTGGTGGAGCTTGAGCGCTCCATATTCAAATGACAAAATAATAATATTAAACATTTGTGAACATACAAGTGTCCTACATCATTTAAAAGCTTAACTTCTTGTTAATCGAGCCGCTTTGTCAGATTTCAAAAAGGCTTTACGGCAAAAGCATACCATGCAATTATCTGAGGACAGCGCCAAGCGTACAAAAGCATTACAAACATTTTCCAAACAAGCAGAGGCTTCACGAAAGTCAGAAATAGCGATAAAATAAATCACTTACCTTTGAAGATCTTCCTCTGTATGCAATCCCAAAGGTCCCAGCTACATAAACAAATGGTCGTTTGTTTGATAAAGTCCTTCTTTATATCCCAAAATAGTCAGTTTAGTTGGCGCGCTTGATTCAGTAATCCACCTGTTTCCCTAGTTCAAAATGCGTACAACGGAATCCCAAAAGTTACCAATAAACTTTGTGTATGTGTGATTGTGTTTAGAGACCAGTGTGTGGCCATAGAGTCAGTCCAAGAGAGTTAGTTGAAAAATGGTAAATTCAGGTACACCGGGTGCCATTTGATTAGCTATTTAGTAGCCTTGTTTGGATGTTTTATGGCTTGGGAAGAAGTTGTTCAGGGTCCTGCTGGTTCTAGACTCGCCGTGCGGTAGCAGAGAGAAAAGTCTATGGCTTGGGTGGCTGCACTTTCTTTGGGCCTTCCTCTGACACCGCCTGGAATAGAGGTTCTGGATTGCAAGGAGCCCAGCCCCAGTGATGTACTGGGCCGTACGCATCACCCTCTGATGCGCCTTATGGTCAGGTACCAAGCAGATGCCGTACCATGCGGCGATGCAGCCAGTCAAGATGCTCTCAATGATGCAGCTGTTTAACTTTTTGAGGATCTAAGGGCCAAATCTTGTCAGGCTTCTGCTAGGGAAGAGGTGATGTTGTGTCACAGCTGTGTGGGTGAGTGTGGACCATGTTAATTCCTTAGTGATACCAACACCAAGGAATTTGGAAGCTCACGACCTTAGTCCTGTAATGACGCTTTGACACTTTTTCTGAATAGCAAGAGTAGTAGGATTCAATCTTAGTCCTGTAATGACGCTTTGATGCTTTTTCTGAATAGCAAGAGTAGTAGGATTCGATCTTAGTCCTGTAATGATGCTTTGATGCTTTTCCTGTAAATCTACTTAATTTTCATTATTATACCATGGCGTCAGAGGGGGAATGGGATCTGGCCTCATTTCTCGTAAAAGGCATGCTTTTCTCTACCATCAAACCTCTGTCTTCTCCAGCCTTGTCTTTTACAAGCTGGCAGCGAAGTCAGTAATGAAAATAATGATGTGAGGGAGTGTGTTACTGGCCGTGATCGTTTTGGAGTGTGTTGTGTTTGTGTGCTTGTCTGTATGTGAGGTTGAGGATTGGACAGGACAGTTCGCGGCCCAGCAGGTAGGTTGACAGTCCGGCTGGGTGGGTAATGATATCAGATATTTGTGTGTGTGCGTGTGTGCGCACGTGTGCGTGTGTGTGTCTGGCTGAGTCGGTGATAATATCATATGCCGTGCGCCACAACAACAGGTGTGTTGGCATGGCCAGGCTCCACCCTCACGCTGGGTCATGACATCAGCAGCGACATCATCAACACAGTTAATTATAGACCAGCACACATAGGCCCCACCCTGCTCAGACATTGTGACATAAGGACAGGGTCACCTTTACGAACAGGGACACCATTAAGAACAGGGACACCATTAAGAACAGAACAGGGACACCATTAAGAACAGGGACACCATTAAGAACAGAACAGGGACACCATTAAGAACATGGACACCTTTAAGAACATGGACACCTTTAAGAACAGGGACACCATTAAGAACAAGGACACCATTAAGAACAGAACAGGGACACCATTAAGAACAAGGACACCATTATGAACAGAACAGGGACACCATTAAGAACAAGGACACCATTATGAACAGAACAGGGACACCATTAAGAACAAGGACACCATTAAGAACAAGGACACCATTAAGAACAAGGACACCATTAAGAACAGAACAGGGACACCATTAAGAACAAGGACACCATTAAGAACAGGGACACCATTAAGAACAGAATAAGGACACCATTAAGAACAGGGACACCATTAATAACAGGGACACCATTAAGAACAAGGACACCATTAAGAACATGGACATATTTCAGACAGCTATTCCATAACATTTGCTGTAATTTGTATCACTGGTTCCTTATTATATACTGTGTTTGTGACGCAGGGCTGCCTTGAAAAATCGACTTTGGTGTCAATGGGACTTCCCTGCATAAATAAAGGTTAATACTGTTATATACACTGAGTGTAGAAAACGTTAGGAAAACATTCCTAATATTGTGTTGCACCCCCTTTTGCCATCAGAACAGCCTCAGTTCATTGGGGGAATGGACTCTACAAGGTGTCGAAACTGGTCTGTCTCCTCCCCTTCATCTACACTGATTGAAGTGGATTCAACAAATCTAATGTAATTGTATTGGTCACATATTTAGCCGACGTTATTGCAGATGTAGTGAAATGCTCGTGTTCCTAGCTCCAACAGTGCAGTAATATATAACAATTCACAACAATACACAAAAAATCTAAAAGTAAAATTATGGAATTAAGCAATAAATAAATATTAGGACGAGCAATGTCGGAGTGGCGTTGACTAAAATAACTTCTTCTGGCTGCAGGGTGAATATTGAAAAAACTGGAAAATATGTGCACATTTTCAAACGGCCTCTTAAGAAATTTTTAATCTTACAATATGCATATATTTACTACTATTGGATAGAAAACAGTCCCTAATTTCTAAAAACGTTTGAATTATTTCTCTAAGTGGAACAGAACTATTTTTACAGCCGATTTCCTATCCGGAATTGAGATTTCCAAAATGCGATGTCTCTCTTGAAGACCTTGTCTATAAAAGGTCATGTCACTTAGGACCGTAGAAACACGTCATACGCCTTCATCTGGGTGTAATGCGGAAGTGAGAGAAGAAAGCAGTTGAATATCTCTTCCAGGGGCTGAACACAACATCTTGGAGTGAGACCTGCGCATTTTTTTTTTTTTTCTGGGCGCGAGGTAGAACCTGGACTGGGCTCCTGGAATACGCTCGTTAAAGGTGAATATGACCTCTGGCTACGATATTATTTGATACATGTCACAAAATCATCCTAAAGTATGTTTTTTCAATATACTTTAATTATATTATTGAAATTTATTCTGGACTTTAGACGTGATGCTTTGGAAGAATTTTTTGAAGAAAGAGAGATTAGCGCCGCACGGCCATTGTGCTTGCTAACCCAAGAGGGAAATAGTTCGTTCTGGAACCCAACTAAAGACTGTACTGGACATTGGACCCCGTTACAACATTCTGATGGAATATCAACAAAGATAAGGACCCAATTTGGGATGCTTTTTCATATATCTGTCGAACTGTGCTATGCTAGCGTTTGACTAGAATCAATGCTGCCGTATGCTAGCTAATGTTGTAAGCTAATATAACGATCTATTGTGTTTTCGCTGTAAAACACTTCAAAAATCAGAAATATTGGCTCTATTCACACGATCTTTGTCTTTCATTAGCTATCCACCATATGTTTTTCTGAAATGTTTTATGAGGTGTAATTAGTAGTTGACGTTGGTGTCTGTATTTTCTCTGGCTACTCCCGTGCGATTTCAGACTGTAGCTATGATGTAGCTATGATGGGAGCAGTAATGTAAAACTGATTTATAGCTAAAATATGCACATTTTATGAACAAAACATAGATTTATTGTGTAACATGTTATAGGACTGTCATCTGAGGTAGTTTTTTCTAGGTTGTTTCGGTTGGTTCTAGGTTAGTTAGGTTGGCTTGTGCATGCTACTTGAATCATACTTGTGCTGCTGCTACATGTCTGTCCACTTTTTTATTTGGTGGTGAGCTAACATAAATATATGTGGTTTTTTCTCTGTAAAACATTTTAAAAAATCGGACATGTTGGCTGGATTGACAAGATGTTTATCTTTCAAATGCTGTATTGGACTTGTTAATGTGTGAAAGTTAAATATAAAAAAAAAATAGATTTTGAATTTCGCGCCCTGCAATAGAGCTGGATGTTGTCATAAGTGTACCGACATCGGGACAGCCCGCCTAACAGGATAAAGCAGAATAGAAGTGACATCAATAAGGGATCATAACTTTAACCTGGATTCACCATATCAGTCTACGCCATGGAAAGAGCAGGTGTTCCTAAAGTTGTGTACTCCAAGTGTATATACCAGAATATCAAGGATAGAAGTCAATTTCCACAGAGTAAACGTTGTTTTTTGTATTCAATACATTCAAAAATGCATTATTGCTAAATACCATTGGTATAGTGTTTATTTCTAACTTCCTGTTTTGACTGAATGGGACTCCAGAGCCTGGTGCTAAATACCATTGGTATACTGTTTATTTCTAACTTCCTGTTTTGACTGAATGGGACTCCAGAGCCTGGTGCTAAATACCATTGGTATGCTGTTACTTTCTAACTTCCTGTTTTGACTGAAGGGGACTCCAGAGCCTGGTGCTAAATACCATTGGTATGCTGTTTATTTCTAACTTCCTGTTTTGACTGAATGGGACTCCAGAGCCTGGTGCTAAATACCATTGGTATACTGTTACTTTCTAACTTCCTGTTTTGACTGAAGGAGACTCCAGAGCCTGGTGCTAAATACCATTGGTATGCTGTTTATTTCTAACTTCCTGTTTTGACTGAATGGGACTCCAGAGCCTGGTGCTAAATACCATTGGTATACTGTTTATTTCTAGCTTCCTGTTTTGACTGAATGGGACTCCAGAGCCTGGTGCTAAATACCATTGGTATGCTGTTTATTTCTAACTTCCTGTTTTGACTGAATGGGACTCCAGAGCCTGGTGCTAAACAAACAGTAGACCAACACCTTTTGTTCCTTACCAATACAAAATAGTGATTCTATTACTATTACTATTATACTATTACAATGGCAACACTTACCATAATCCTGCTATAATAAAAAGTCAAAGAACTCATCCGACATGAGAAAATATACAGCACATCAGATCAGGAATCTCTACAGTCAGGAATCTCTACTCAAGTCTAGGCACTGTTGGAGAAACCACGGGTGATGTCAGGAATCTCTCCACACGTCTAGGCACTGTTGGAGAAACCACGGGTGATGTCAGGAATCTCTCCACACGTCTAGGCACTGTTGGAGAAACCACGGGTGATGTCAGGAATCTCTCAACACGTCTAGGCACTGTTGGAGAAACCACGGGTGATGTCAGGAATCTCTCCACACGTCTAGGCACTGTTGGAGAAACCACGGGTGATGTCAGGAATCTCTCCACACGTCTAGGCACTGTTGGAGAAACCACGGGTGATGTCAGGAATCTCTCCACACGTCTAGGCACTGTTGGAGAAACCACGGGTGATGTCAGGAATCTCTCCACACGTCTAGGCACTGTTGGAGAAACCACGGGTGATGTCAGGAATCTCTCCACACGTCTAGGCACTGTTGGATAAACCACGGGTGATGTCAGGAATCTCTCCACACGTCTAGGCACTGTTGGATAAACCACGGGTGATGTCAGGAATCTCTCCACACGTCTAGGCACTGTTGGATAAACCACGGGTGATGTCAGGAATCTCTCCAAACGTCTAGGCACTGTTGGAGAAACCACGGGTGATGTCAGGAATCTCTCAACACGTCTAGGCACTGTTGGAGAAACCACGGGTGATGTCAGGAATCTCTCCACACGTCTAGGCACTGTTGGATAAACCACGGGTGATGTCAGGAATCTCTCCACACGTCTAGGCACTGTTGGATAAACCACGAGTGATGTCAGGAATCTCTCCACACGTCTAGGCACTGTTGGAGAAACCACGGGTGATGTCAGGAATCTCTTCACACGTCTAGGCACTGTTGGAGAAACCACGGGTGATGTCAGGAATCTCTCCACGCGTCTAGGCACTGTTGGATAAACCACGGGTGATGTCATGAATCTCTCCAAACGTCTAGGCACTGTTGGATAAACCACGGGTGATGTCAGGAATCTCTCCACACGTCTAGGCACTGTTGGAGAAACCACGGGTGATGTCAGGAATCTCTCCACACGTCTAGGCACTGTTGGATAAACCACGGGTGATGTCAGGAATCTCTCCACTCGTCTAGGCACTGTTTGATAAACCACGGGTGATGTCAGGAATCTCTACAAACGTCTAGGCACTGTTGGAGAAACCACGGGTGATGTCATGAATCTCTCCAAACGTCTAGGCACTGTTGGATAAACCACGGGTGATGTCAGGAATCTCTCCACACGTCTAGGCACTGTTGGAGAAACCACGGGTGATGTCATGAATCTCTCCAAACGTCTAGGCACTGTTGGAGAAACCACGAGTGTGAATCTGTGTGGGAGCAGCCAGTGGAGCTGCTAGCTGGAAGGAGGATTATGATTGGGAGCAGCTAAGTGGTGGAGGATCATGAGTGGGAGCAGCTAGGAGGGAGGAATGGGAGCAGCTAGGGAGTGGAGGATTTGGATTAGGAGCAGCTAGGGGTGGAGGATTAGGATTAGGAGCAGCTAGGGGTGGAGGATTAGGATTAGGAGCAGCTAGGGGTGGAGGATTAGGATTAGGAGCAGCTAAGGGGGAGGTATGGGAGCAGCTAGGGGGTGAATAATAACGATTCGGAAGAGCTAGGTGGTGGAGGAGTAGAATCGAGAGCAGCTAGGGGGTGAAGGTTTATGATTGGGAGCAGCTAGGGGGTGGAGAATTATGATTGGGAGCAGCTAGGGGGTGGAGAATTATGATTGGGAGCAGCTAGGGGGTGGAGAATTATGATTGGGAGCAGCTAGGGGGAGGAATGGGAGCAGCTAGGGGGGAAGGAATGGGAGGAGCTAGGGGGGAGGATTGGGAGCAGCTAGGGGTGGAGGAGTGGGAGCAGCTAAGGGGGGAAGATTGAGAGCAGCTAGGGGAAAGGAATGGGAGGAGCTAGGGGGAAGGATTGGGAGCAGCTAGGGGGGAGTAATGTGAGCAGCTAGAGGTGGGGGGGGAGCAGCTAGGGGGGAAGAATGGGAGCAGCTAGGGGGGAAGAATGGGAGCAGCTAGGGGGGAGTAATGGGAGCAGCTAGGGGGGAGTAATGGGAGCAGCTAGGGGGGAGTAATGGGAGCAGCTAGGGGGGAAGAATGGGAGCAGCTAGGGGGGAGGAATGGGAGCAGCTAGGGGGGAGGAATGGGAGCAGCTAGGGGGGAGGAATGGGAGCAGCTAGATGGGAGGAATGAGAGCAGCTAGGGGGAGGAATGGGAGCAGCTAGTGGGAGAAATGGGAGCAGCTAGGGGGGAGGCATGAGAGCAGCTAGGGGGGAGGAATGGGAGCAGCTAGGGGGGAGGAATGGGAGCAGCTATGGGGGAGGAATGGGAGCAGTTAGGGGGGAGTAATGAGAGCAGCTAGGGGGGAGGAATGAGAGCAGCTAGGGGGGAGGAATGAGAGCAGCTAGGGGGGAGGAATGGGAGCAGCTAGGGGGGAGGAATGGGAGCAGTTAGGGGGGAGTAATGAGAGCAGCTAGGGGGGAGGAATGGGAGCAGCTATGGGGGAGGAATGAGAGCAGCTAGGGGGGAGGAATGGGAGCAGCTAGGGGGGAGGAATTGGAGCAGTTAGGGGGGAGTAATGAGAGCAGCTAGGGGGGAGGAATGAGAGCAGCTAGGGGGGACGGAATGGGAGCAGATTGACTTGTGAGCAGATTGGCATGTGGATGACCATATGGAAATGTTTGTGGCACCAAGAGAACTCACAGCTCTGACACGCATGCATGCACACACACACATACACAATCCTGATCACTAGCTCCCCAGTGACAGCTGGAGCCTTTACACCAACACAACATTCACAGACTTCTAATTTGTCATAACCACCTCCTGTGGTAGAAAAATATGCTCCAGAAATTAGGTGAAAGAGAAAGAGAGAGAGAGAGAGAGAGCACAGATTTTGGATTATATTTGGTTTCCCATTAGTTGTAAAATCAAATCAACGTCTATTTGTCACGTGCGCCGAATACAACAGGTGTAGACCTTACAGTCAAATGCTTACTTACAGGCCCTAAACAACAGTACCGATTTTAAAGTAAAAAATAGATATTGGGGGAACAAAAGATCAGTAAAGAAATAAAAACAACAGTAAACAGACAGTGAAAAATAACAGTAGTGAGGCTTTATACAGGCACCGGGTAGTCGGGCTAATTGAGTTTGTATGTACATGAATGTATAGTTAAGGTGATTATGCATATATGATAAACAGAGAGTAGCTGCTGCGTAAAAGAGGGGTTAGGGGGGCGGGACAATGCAAATAGTCTGGGTAGCCATTTGATTAACTGTTCAGGAGTCTTATGGCTTGGAAATAAAAAAAATTGAGAAGCCTTTTTGACTTGGCACTCCGGTACCGCTTGCCATGCGCTAGTAGAGAGAACAGTCTGTGACTGGGGTGGCTGGGGTCTTTGACAATTTTTTGGGCCTTCCTCTTACACCGCCTGGTGTAGAGGTCCTGGATAGCAGACAGCTTAGCCCCAGTGATGTACTGGGCCGTACGCACTACCCTCTGTAGTGCCTTGCGGTCGGAGGCCGAGCAGTTGCCGTACCAGGCAGTGATGCAACCAGTCAGGATGCTCTGTAGCTGTAGAACCTTTTGAGGATCTGAATACCCATGCCAAATCTTTTTAGTTTCCTGAGGGGGAATAGGCTTTGTCGTGCCCTCTTCATGACTGTCTTGATGTGTTTGGACCATTCTAGTTTGTTGGTGATGTGGACACCAAGGAACTTGAAGCTCTCAACCTGCTCCACTACAGCCCCGTTGATGAGAATGGGGGCGTGCTCGCTCCTTCTTTTCCTGTGGTCCTTAATCATCTCCTTTGTCTTGATTATGTTCAGGGATAGGTTTTTATTCTGGCACCACCCGGCCAGGTCTCTGCCCTCCCTCCTATAGGCTGTCTCGTCGTTGTCGATGATCAGGCCTACCACTGTTGTGTCATCTGCAAACTTAATGATGGTGTTGGAGTCGTGCCTGGCCACGCAGTCGTGGGTGAACGGGGAGTACCGGAGGGGACTGAGCACGCACCCCTGGGGAGCTCCAGTGTTGAGGATCAGCGTGTCAGATGTGTTGCTACAAACTCTCACCACCCGGGGCGGACCGTCAGGAAGTCCAGGATCCAGTTGCAGAGGGAGGTGTTTAGTCCCAGGGTCCTTAGCTTAGTGATGAGCTTTGAGGGCACTATGGTGTTGAACGCTGAGCTGTGGTCAATGAATAGCATTCTCACGTAGGTGTTCCTTTTGTCCAGGTGTGAAAGGACAGTCTGGAGTGCAATAGAGACTGCATCATCTGTGGATATGTTTGGGCGGTTTGCAAATTGGAGTGCGTCTAGGGTTTCTGGGATGATGGTGTTAATGTGAGTAGTTACCAACCTTACCAAGTAGTCATGGATACAGATGTGAGTGCTACGGTTCTGTAGTCATTTAGGCAGGTTACCTTAGTGTTCTTGGGCACTGCAGGGGGTGCAGAGCTGTTTGCCGGGGTAGGTTTAGCCAGGTGGAAAGCATGGCCAGCCACAGAGAAATGCTTATCGAAATGAACGATTATCGTAGATTTATCGGTGGTGACAGTGTTTCCTAGCCTCACTGCAGTGGGCAGCTGGGAGGAGGTGTTATTTTTCTCCATGGACTCTACAGTGTCCCAAAACCTTTTTAAATTGGTGCTACAGGAAGCAAATTTCTGCTTGAAAAAAAAAAGCTAGCCTTAGCTTTCCTAACTGACTGTGTAAATTCGTTCCTGACTTACCTGAAAATGTGCATATCGCGGGGGCTATTTGATGCTAATGCAGAACGCCACAGGATGTTTTTGTGCTTGTCGAGGGCAGTCAAGTCTGGGGTGAACCAAGGGCTATATCTGTTCTTAGTTCTACATTTTTTTGAATGGTGTGTGGCTTTTTTAAGATGGTGAGGAAAGCACTTTTAAAGAACAACCAGGCATCCTCTACTGACGGGATGAGGTCAATATCCTTCCAGGATACTCAGGTCAGGTCGATTAGAAAGGCCTGCTCGCTGAAGTGTTTTAGGGAGCGTTAGACAGTGATGAGGGGTGGTCGTTTGACCGCAGACCCAGTACGCACGCAAGCAATGAGGCAGTGATCGCTGAGATCCTGGTTGAAAACAGCAGAGGTGTATTTAGAGGGAAAGTTGGTCAGGATGATATCTAAGAGGATGCCCATGGTTACGGATTTATGGTTGTACCTGGTAGATTCCTTGGTAATTTGTGTGAGATTTAGATTGATTAGATTGTAGGACGTCCGGTGTGTTAAGCCTATCCCTGTTTAGGTCACCTAAAAGTACGAACTCGGAAGATAGATGGGGGGCAATCAATTCACATATGGTGTCCAGGGCATAGCTGGCCAGCTGAGGGGGGTCTATAACAAGTGGCAACGGTGAGAAACTTGTTTCTGGAAAGGTGGATTTTTAAAAGTAGAAGCTCGAATTGTTTCGGCACAGACCTGGACAGTATGACAGAACTCTGCAGGCTATCGCTGCAGTAGATTGCAACTCCACCCTCTTTGGCAGTTCTATCTTGACGGAAAGTGTTGTAGTTGGGGATGGCCATTTTTGGAATTTTTGGTGGCCTTCCTAAGCCAGGATTCAAACACGGCTAGGACATCAGGGTTGGTGGAGTGTGCTAAAGCGGTAAAACAAACGTAGGGAGGAGGCTTCTGATTTTAACATGCATGAAACTAAGGTTTTTATGGTTACAGAAGTCAACAAATGAGAGCGCCTGGGGAATAGGTGTAGTACTGGGGGCTATAGGGCCTCTACATCACCAGAGGAACAGAGGAGGAGTAGGATAAGGGTACGGCTAAAAGCTATGAGAATTGGTCGTTTAGAACGTCTAGAACAGAGAGTAAAAGGAAGTTTCTGGGGGCGATAAAATAGCTTCAAGGAATAATGTACAGACAAAGGTATGGGTGGATGTGAATACAGTGGAGGTAAACCTAGGTAACGGGTGATGATGAGAGAGATATATACAGAAGTCAACAAATGAGAGCGCCTGTGGACTAGGTGTAGTACTGGGGGCTATAGGGCCTCTACATCACCAGAGGAACAGAGTAGGAGTGGGATAAGGGTACGGCTAAAGGATATAAGATCTGGTCATCTAGTGCGTTCGGAACAGAGAGTAAAAGGAGCAGGTTTCTGAGCGTGGAAGAATAGATTCAAGGCATAATGTACAGACAATGGTACGGTAGGATGTGAGTACAGTGGAGGTAAACCTAGGCATTGATTGACGATGAGAGAGGTTTGGTCTCTAGCGGCACCAGTTAAAAATACCTAACGTTGTATTACCAAAGTCGTTTGAAATGTTTTGGTAAAGTTTACATGTAACTTTTGATATATTTTGTAGTGACTTGGCGAAAGTTGGAAGCTGTGTTTTTCTAGATGAAACGGTCCAAATAAATAGACATTTTGGATATTTATCGACGGAATTAATCGGACAAAAGGACCATTTGTGATGTTTATGGGACATATTGGAGTGCCAAAAAAGTAATTTCGTCAAAGGTAAGGCATGATTTATATTTTATTTCTGCGTTTTGTGTCGTGCTTGCAGTGATGAAATATGCTTCTCTCTTTGTTTACTTTGTGCTATCATCAGATAATAGCATCTTATGCTTTCACCGAAAAGCTTTTTTTGAAATCTGACATGTTGGCTGGATTCACAATGAGTGTAGCTTTAATTTGGTATCTTACATGTGTGATTTAATTAAAGTTAGATTTTTATATCATGTTATTTGAAGAGCTGTATTTTCCCTGCTATTGGCCGGTGGGACGATTGCGTCCCACCTGCCCCAGAGAAGTTAAGCCAGGTGAGGTCACCGCATGTGTGTGGCGAGGGACAAAAGGGCTATCAAAGGCATATTGGACAGGGCTCAGGGCTCTACAGCGAAATAAAACAATAATCACTAACCAAAACAGCAATAGACAAGGCATATTGACATTAGGAAGAGGCATGTGTAGCCGAATGATCATAGGGTCCAATGAGTAGCAATTTTTTTTATTTTATTTTATTTTACCGTTATTTTACCAGGTAAGTTGACTGAGAACACGTTCTCATTTGCAGCAACGACCTGGGGAATAGTTACAGGGGAGAGGAGGGGGATGAACGAGCCAATTGTAAACTGGGGATTATTAGGTGACCATGATGGTTTGAGGGCAAGATTGGGAATTTTTTGCCAGGACACCGGGGTTAACACCTCTACTCTTACGATAAGTGCCATGGGATCTTTAATGACCTCAGAGAGTCAGGACACCCGTTTAACGTCCCATCCGAAAGACAGCACCCTACACAGGGCAGTGTCCCCAATCACTGCCCTGGGGCATTGGGATATTTTTTTAGACCGGAGGAAAGAGTGCCTCCTACTGGCCCTCCAACACCACTTCCAGCAGCATCTGGTCTCCCATCCAGGGACTGACCAGGACCAACCCTGCTTAGCTTCAGAAGCAAGCCAGCAGTGGTATGCAGGGTGCTATGCTGCTGGTGTGAGTCAGGGAGCCGATTCTGTAGTCGCTACAGGAGACACTGCGAATCAGACAGGTAGCGGGCCGAGGCTAGTAGATGGGCCTTCGGCGACGTCGCAACGGAAGAGCCTGTTGAAACCACCTCAGCAGACCAATCGTGATGGATCGGCGGGGCTCCGTGTTGGCAGTAAAGGGTCCAGGCCAATTGGAAAAAGAGGTACTGTAGCCCAATAAATTAGCTGGTGGACCTCCCGGCTAGCCGAAGAGATAGGAGACGGACCTAGCTCGAGGCTATCTCAAGGCTAACTGGTGCTTGCTTCTGGACAGAGACGTCAGCCAGGAGTAGCCTCTCGGATTGCAGCTACGATGCTCCGGTGTAAATGTTCAATTGATAATAATAATAATATTGATAATAACAAGAATGTGGGACCTGTACCTGTATTGATATCTATTAATATTATTGATTATTGATTATTGTTATTGGATGGTTGCCCAACGCCCTAGAAGAAGTTTAAACACTTGTTTTCCCAAAATATTGTTTCTGGCCTAGAAACCCAAGAACTGTGACTCATTTTAAGCGCTGTCCTAATTCTGTCCTATGGTTAATAACAACTGCTCGATTAAAATCCTATTGTTGGTTAGTCGAACAAGAAGTCACGTCAGTATATAGGAGAAAAACAAACCACATTCAGAAGAACCTCACTAAGACAGAAGAACAGGCACTTAATGAATTAATGAAAGATCCATCTTTGGTTACTAAACCTGCAGACATGAGGGGGTGCTGTGGTTGTTTTAGACTATGACAAATATAAGGAAGTGTTTCAGAGACAATTCAGTAATGCACGTTTCAGTAGAAAACTGAGTGTTGATTCCAGAGAGGGATATTAGTTTACATCTGGAGCAAGCACTTTCACACAACACTGTCTCAGAACCTGAATATGAATACCTTTGCTGCAAATTTGCCATACGTCCATGCCTGTACATTACACAAACCTAAAACGCAAGACAAGCCCTAGCTAACTACTTGAGAGTCTGAGATACAAACAAATACCAACCGACAAACTTCATTCTCATCTCAAATTCACAATTGAATGTGACACGAAACATGTTCATTACCTCGATATGTGGATTGAGAAATCAAATGGTACCCTGTTTACAACTCTGTATAGAAAAGAAACGAACATAAATACTATTTTACAGAGGGGGACAGCTTCCACCCTGAGCCATTACAAAGAGGACTTCCAAGAGGCCAGTTATTCAGACTGTGCCCGTATATGCCATTCTCCACAGAGAACTATCTAGAAAAAGCAGCGGAGATGAGCAATACGTTTCTGAGAAGAGGCTACACTCCACAATGTGTGGATGAAGCTTTTATTTTGGCATTGGGGAAAACCCGAGATTAACTGCTACTAAAAAGTCCCAGTAGAGCTGAAGAACACTCTGGAATATTCACCACCACATATACTTTGCGCAAAGTGGGAGATGCTGTCAAGAAACACTGGCATGTTTTATCATCGAACCCAGCTCTGCCAGCTGAATTTAAGAA
This sequence comes from Salvelinus fontinalis, assembly GCF_029448725.1. Lineage (NCBI taxonomy): Eukaryota > Metazoa > Chordata > Actinopteri > Salmoniformes > Salmonidae > Salvelinus > Salvelinus fontinalis. The sequence continues at coordinate 94,000,897 of NC_074666.1, forward strand.
CACACCACTTACAGTATATAGGGGAGGTCACAATTTACGCGACAAATTGGTCCATGCCAACAGCAAGCCACAAAAGAAAAGGAGCCAGGCTCTTTTACCCCCTCTTCCCGAATGGTAGCTGAAAATGCAGAGGCTGCTCACAGTGCAACAATATGATGAAGTCATATTGCCACCCACATACAGGAAAACAGGTCCAAATAAATGGCATTATTAGGTGCTCCTCCACCCATGGTATCTACATGATTAAATGTCCATGCGGGCTGTGTTATGTAGGTAAAACCTCTCGTTCTATCAGAGAATTAGTGAACTAGTGAATTAGTGAACATAAAAGTCCTGCGGCGGGGACCCTCGCCGCAGGCCCCGGACTGGGGACCCTCGCCGCAGGCCCCGGACTGGGGACCGTCGCTGGTGGCCCCGGACTGGGGACCGTCGCTGGAGGCTCCGGACTGGGGACCGTCTGCTAATCACGTGTATGTGACCAATACAATTTGATTTGATTTTGATTTGATTTTTGCAACTGCACTTGTAGAAACTTTGAAGGTTCTTTAAATGTTCCGGATTGAAAGATGTTTTAGAGTAATGATATCATTTCTCTTTTCTTATTTGAGCTGTCCTTTCCATTACATGGACTTGGTTTTTTACCAAATAGGGAACTCTTCGGTATACCACCCCGAGGGGCGGCAGGTAGCTAGTGGCAAAGGGGGGATACCTGGTCAGTTGTACAACTGAACGCATTCAACTGAAATGTGTCTTCCGCATTTAACTCAACCCTTCTGAATCAGAGAGGTGTGGGGGGGGGGCTGCCTTAATCGACATCCACGTCTTCAGCGCCAAGGGAACAGGGAGAGAGAGAGAATGACATATTTTCTACCTTGTCTGGGATTCAAATCCAGCAACCTTTTGTTTGCCCAACGCTCTTCTGTATAACACCTCGAGGGGCGGCAGGTAGCCACTAGCTACCACTAGCTCCCCACCTCAATCTTCTTATGATCGATCGGAAGATTTTCCCTGACAATTTTTCTTATTTTCTCCTCAGACTCGGCACAGTTCTCATGTGTAGACTCTGGTACGCCATCCACAACACTGGCATTCCTCATGGATTGTACCTCTAGTCTGTTTTTTAATAGTCTTTGATAATAACGATTCACAGACATGATTGATGTCATCTCACGTGGACTTAGAATTTATTGTCATCTTTCCTGCAAGTCTCTTTCAGGACATCCACCTCTCCCTGGGAGAACTGCAAACTGTCCTGGACCTCTCTGGTTCAGATCGTCCGTTCATTTGTTGAGTCCATCAGTATTTGGAAACTATTTTCCTGCTGCTTGTTGAACCCTTTTTGTTTGTTTAACCTGTTGGGGATGGGGGCGCTGTTTAGACTACTTATGCTAATTTGGCTAATTTTTTAAACGGCTTCCCACAAAATCCTTGATCGTACAATATGCATATTATTATTATTATTGGATAGAAAACAGTCTATAGTTTCTATAGGAGTTGAAATTTTGTCTCTAAGTGGAACAGAGCCCATTCTACAGCAATTTCCCTGACATGGAGTCAGATTTGAGAAATGTTGGCCACTGTTCTGAAGTCATTTAAAAGGGCACTGTCGTTGCTATGACTATACGGACACTTCTTACGTCTTCCCCTGGATGCCTTTACGTGATGACGATTCCAACGGGGTCGATTGCGCGTTCACAGGCCCTACAAATGAAAAAACCCTGAAGCTAGTCATTCTTTGGGAGCTGCGTCATGAGCCAAGAGTACACCGGCGCGCACCTGTTCCAAGCGTTAGTTTAGCCTGTTATATTTCTCCGGTCATCTTTTCACTCGTTATAGGAGTTAAAAACATCATAAGGTAGTTAATTTAAAGCGTTTTATAGCAATTTATATCCGTTTAGTGCGATTTTGGGACATTTATTTTTGCAACGATGTGAAAAGTTGGGCACGCTTTTCAGTTCATCCCGAACGCAGTTGACATTTCCACATGGCAAGAGGACAGCTTTCCACCAAAAGACGATTTCTCCCAAGAAAGGATCCTTTGCCCAAGATACTGATGGAAGAACAGCTCAAGGTAGGACATTTTTATTATGATAAATCGTGTTTCTGTCGAAACATTTTAGTGGCTTAGGACGCCATGTTTTTTGACGTAGCTTCGCTTGGCGCAAACTGTATTGAAAAGTAAGGATAAATTAAAAAATGTAATAACGCAATTGTATTAAGAATTAAATTGTCTATCAATCCCTGTCCACCCTGTATTTTTTAGTCACGTTTATGAGTATTTATGTATAAGAGTAGATCACTGTCTAAGTGGCGCAAGGACATTTTCTGACCAACTGAGCTACATTTCACATTGTCTAACCATGATTTTGGGGGCTAAATATAAACATTTTCGATCAAACTGTATATGCATGTTGTAATGTGATGTTACAGGAGTGTCATCGGAAGAATTCTGAGAAGGTTAGTGAAAAAATTAATATCTTTTGGCGATGTTGACTTTTATCGCTCACTTTGGCTAGAATCAATGCTGGGCTGCTAATTGCTATGTGCTAAGCTAATATAACGATTTATTGTGTTTTCGCTGTAAGACACTTAGAAAATCTGAAATATTGTCTGTATTCACAGGATCTGTGTCTTTCGATTCGTGTATGCTGTGTATTTTTACGAAATGTTTGATGATTAGTAGTTAGGTAAACACGTTGCTCATTGTAATTATTCTAGTCCATTTGTGATGGTGGGTGCAATTGTAAACTATGCCATCTACCTGAAATATGCACTTTTTTCTAACAAAACCTATCCCATACCATAAATATGTTATCAGACTGTCATCTAATGAGTTTTTTTGTTGGTTAGGGGCTATAAATATCTTAGTTTAGCCGAATTGGTGATGGCTACTGGTGTTGGTGGACAAATAAAAGATGGTGGATTATGCTAATGTGTTTTTAGGTAATAGATGTACATCTTTACATATTGTGTCTTCCCTGTAAAACATTTTAAAAATCGGAAATGTTGACTGGATTCACAAGATCTGTGTCTTTCATTAGCTGTATTGGACTTTAATGTGTGAAAGTTAAATATTTAAAAAACAATATTTTTTTTGAATTTCGCGGCACTGGTTTTTCAGTGGGGGGGGGGGGGAGTGCCGCTAGCGCCACGCTGATCCTAGACAGGTTAAAAGACCCTTCACCTGTGATAGAAAAACAATGTCCTCTCTGTTATTTCCATCTTTAGCTTTGGATGTCAAGGTAGGTTAACGCTGGTGCTCCACACAGTTCCAGACAGGGCAGGTTGCAGGACAGAATAAACAGCAACAAACATTAGGGATTTTAACAACCACAAGCCCGGGACAATCCACGATCCTAGCCATAAATCAATCAAATGTTATTAGTCACATGCGCCGAATACAAGTCTAGATCTTACAGGGAAGTGCTTACTTACGAGCCCCTAACCGACAGTGCAGTTTCAAAAAATATGGAAAAAGAATAAGAGATAACAGTAAAACATAATTAAAGAGCAGAAGTAAAATAACAACAGTGAGACTATATACAGGAGGTACCGGTACAGAGGTACAGAGGTACCGGTACATGTGTCAATGTGCGGGGGTACCGGTTAGTTGAGGTAGTATGTACATGTAGGTAGAGTTAATTAAAGTGACTATGCATAGATGACAACAGAGAGTAGCAGTGGTGTGGAGAGGGGAGGGGGGGGGGGAAATGCGAGTATTCTGGGTAGCCATTTGACTAGATGTTCAGGAGTCTTATGGCTTGGGGGTAGAAGCTCTTAAAACCTGTTGAGGCTAGGGGGTGCTGTTGTCACTATTTATGTAAATCGTGTAATTTTTGAAACGGCTTCCTACTAAATTCTTGATCGTACAATATGCATATTATTATTATTATTGGATAGAAAACAGTCTCTAGTTTCTATAGCCGTTGAAATTTTGTCTCTGAGTGGAACAGAACTCATTCTACAGCAATTTCCCTGACATGGAGTCAGATTTCACACATTTTGGCCCCTGATCTGGAGTCAGTTTAAAGGCCACTGTTATTGCTATGAGCATACAGACACTGCTTACGTCTTCCCCTGGATGCCTTTACGTGATGACGATTTGAATGGTATCGATTGCGCAATCACAGCCCCTATAAAACAAAAACACGTGTAGGTAGGCACTCATTTCCTGCTGCGTCGGACGCACGGAGGACACCGACCTGCACTTTTTCCAAGCACTAGTGAAGCCAGTTATATTTCTCCGGTCATGTTTCTACTCGTTATAGGAGTTAAAAACATCATAAGGTAGTTAATTTAAACCGTTTTATAGCAATTTATTTCCGTTTAGTGCGATTTTGGGACATTTATTTCTGAGACACTGTGAATCTCTGGGCACGGTTCCAGTTCATGCGGAACGCAATGGGCATTTCTACATGGCAAGAGGACAGCTTTCGACCAAAAGACGATTAGACCCAAGAAAGGATCCTTTGCCCAAGATACTGATGGAAGAACAGCTCAAAGTAGGAACAATTTATTATGATAAATCGTGTTTCTGTCGAGAAATGTTAATCGCTTAGGATGCCATCTTGTTTGACGTAGCTTCGCTTGGCGCAAACTGTATTGAAAAGTAAGGATAATTTAAAAAATGTAAATCAGCGATTGTATTAAGAATTAAATTGTCTATCAATCCCTGTCCACCCTATATTTTTTAGTCACGTTTATGAGTATTTATGTATACGGCTAGATCACTGTCTAATATGGCGCACGACATTGTCTGACCAGCTGGGCAACTTTTGTCATTGTCTAACCATGATTTTGGTGGCTAAATATGCACATTTTCGAACAAACTGTATATGGATTGTGTAATATGATGTTACAGGAGTGTCATCTGAAGAATTCTGAGAAGGTTAGTGAAAAAATTAATATATTTTGGCGATGTTTACGTTATCGCTCTCTTTGGCTAGAATCAATGCTCTGGTAACGTTTGCATATGTGGTATGCTAATATAACGATTTATTGTGTTTTCGCTGTAAGACACTTAGAAAATCTGAAATATTGTCTGTATTCACAGGATCTGTGTCTTTCGATTAGTGTATGCTGTGTATTTTTACGAAATGTTTGATGATTAGTAAGTAGGTAAACACGTTGCTCTATATATTTATTCTAGTCCATTTGTGACGGTGGGTGCAATTGTAAACTATGACATCTACCTGAAATATGCACATTTTTCTAACAAAACCTATCCTATACCATAAATATGTTATCAGACTGTCATCTGATGAGTTTTTTTCTTGGTTAGTGGCTATCAATATCTTAGTTTAGCCGAATTGGTGATAGCTACTGGTGTTGGTGGACAAATAAAAGATGGTGTCTTATGCTAATGAGTTTAGCTAATAGATTTATATCTTTACATATTGTGTCTTCCCTGTAAAACATTTTAAAAATCGGACATGTTGGCTGGATTCACACGATCTGTGTCTTTCATTAGCTGTATTGGACTTTAATGTGTGAAAGTTAAATATTTAAAAAAAAAATTTTTTTTTGAATTTCGCACTCTGCCTTTTCAGTGGAATGTGCGGCACCCCAGTCCTAGACAGGTTAAGAAGCCTCTTGGACCTAGACTTGGCGCTCCAGTACCGCTTGCCGTGAGGTAGCAGAGATAACAGTCTATGACTATGGTGGCTGCGGTCTTTGACAATTTTTAGATCCTTCCTCTGACACCGCCTGGTATATAGGTCCTGGATGGCAGGAAGCTTGGCCCCAATGATGTACTGGGACGTTCGCACTACCGTATGTAGTGCCTTGCGTTCGGAGGCCGAGCAGTTGCCATACAAGGTAGTGATGCAACCAGTCAGGATGCTCTCGATGGTGCAGCTCTAGAACCCTTTGAGGATTTGAGGACCCATTCCAAATCTTTTCAGTCTCCTGAGGGGGAATAGGTTTTGTCGTGCCCGCTTCACGACTGTCATGGTGTGCTTGGACCATGTTAGTTTGTCGGTGATGTGGACACCAAAGAACTTGAAGCTCTCAACCTGCTCCACTGCAGCCCCGTCGATGAGAATAGGGGGCGTGCTCGGTCCTCTTTTTCCTGTAGTCCACATTCATTTCCTTAGTCTTGTTCACGTTGAGGGAAAGGTTGTTGTCCTGTCACCACATGGCCAGGTCTCTGACCTCCTCCCTATAGGCTGTCTCGTTGTTGTCGGTGATCAGGCCTACCACTGTTGTGTCATCGGCAAATTTAATGATGGTGTTGGAGTCGTGCCTGGCCGTCCAGTCATGAGTGAGCAGGGAGTACAGGAGGGGGCTGAGCACGCACCCCTGAGGGGCCCCTATGTTGAGGATCAGCGTGGTGAATGTGTTGTTCCCTACTCTTACAATCTGGGGGCAGCCCATCAGGAAGTCCAGGATCCAGTAGCATAGGGAGGTGTTTAGTCCCAGAATCCTTAGCTTAGTGATGAGCTTTGAGGGTACTATGGTGTTGAACGCTGAGCTGTAGTCAATAAATAGCATTCTCACATAGGTGTTCCTTTTGTCCAGGAGGGAAAGGGCAGTGTGGAGTGCAATAGTGATTACATCATCTGTGGATCTGTTGGTGCGGTATACACATTGGAGTGGGTCTAGGGTTTCTGGGATAATGGTGTTGATGTGAGCCATGACCAGCCTTTCAAAGCACTTCATGGTTACAGACGTGAGTGCTAGGGGTCGGTGGTCCTTTAGGCAGGTTACCTTAGTGTTCTTGGGCACAGGGACTATGGTGGTCTGCTTAAACATGTTGGTATTACAGACTCGGACAGGGAGAGGTTGAAAATGTCAGTGAAGACACTTGCTAGTTGGTCAGCGCATGCTCACAGTACACGTCCTGGTAATCCGTCTAGCCCTGCGGCCTTGTGAATGTAAACATCTTACTCACATCGGCTGCGGAGAGCGTGATCACACCGTATTCCGGTACAGCTGGTGCTCTCATGCATGTTTCAGTGTTATTTGCCTCGAAGCGAGAATAGAAGTAGTTTAGCTCGTCTGGTAGGCTCAATTCACTGGGCAGCTCTCAGCTGTACTTTCCTTTGTAATCTGTAATGGTTTGCAGGCCCAGCCACATCTGACGAGCGTCAGAGCCGGTGTAATATGACTCGATCTTAGTCCTGTTTTGGTTTGTCATATTGCATAGCGGGATTTCTTATAAGCTTCCGAGTATGAGTCCAGCTCCTTGAAAGCGGCAGCTCTAGCTTTTAGTTCAGTGCGGATGTTGCCTGTAATCCATGGCTTCTGGTTGGGGTATGTACGGTCACTGTTGGACGACGTCATCGATGCACTTATTGATGACGCCAATGACAGATGTGATGTACTCCTCAATGCCATTGGAGGAATCCCGGAACATATTCCAGTATGTGATGGCAAAACAGTCCTGTAGCTTAGCATCTGCTTCATCTGACCACTTTTTTATTGATTGAGTCACTGGTGCTTCCTGCTTTAGTTTTTGCTTGTAAGCAGGAATCAGGAGGATAGAATTATGGTCAGATTTACCAAATGGAGGGCGAGGGAGAGCTTTGTACGGGTCTCTGAGTGTGGAGTAAAGGTGGTCCAGAGTTCTTTTCCTCCTGGTTACACATTTAACATGCTGATAGAAATGTGGTAAAGCTGATTTAA
>NC_074666.1:94013522-94023522 GCF_029448725.1 Salvelinus fontinalis
CACAGACCCAGACTCACAGACCCAGACTAACAGACCCAGACTCACAGACCCAGACTCACAGACCCAGACTCACAGACCCAGACTAACAGACCCAGACTAACAGACCCAGACTAACAGACCCAGACTAACAGAACCAGACTAACAGACCCAGACTAACAGACCCAGACTAACAGCAACATAACAATATTGACACACCCAGACTCACAGACCCAGACTAACAGACCCAGACTAACAGACCCAGACAAACAGACCCAGACTAACAGACCCAGACTAACAGACCCAGACTAACAGACCCAGACTCACAGACCCAGACTAACAGACCCAGACTAACAGACCCAGACTCACAGACCCAGACTCACAGACCCAGACTCACAGACCCAGACTAACAGACCCAGACTAACAGACCCAGACTCACAGACCCAGACTCACAGACCCAGACTCACAGACCCAGACTAACAGACCCAGACTCACAGACCCAGACTCACAGACCCAGACTAACAGACCCAGACTAACAGACCCAGACTCACAGAACCAGAGTCACAGACCCAGACTAACAGACCCAGACTCACAGACCCAGATTCACAGACCCAGACTCACAGACCCAGACTCACAGACCCAGACTAACAGACCCAGACTCACAGACCCAGACTCACAGACCCAGACTAACAGACCCAGAGTCACAGACCCAGACTAACAGACCCAGATTCACAGACCCAGACTCACAGACCCAGACTCACAGACCCAGACTAACAGACCCAGACTAACAGACCCAGACTCACAGACCCAGACTCACAGACCCAGACTCACAGACCCAGACTAACAGACCCAGACTAACAGACCCAGACTCACAGACCCAGACTCACAGACCCAGACTCACAGACCCAGACTAACAGACCCAGACTCACAGACCCAGACTCACAGACCCAGACTAACAGACCCAGACTAACAGACCCAGACTCACAGAACCAGAGTCACAGACCCAGACTAACAGACCCAGACTCACAGACCCAGATTCACAGACCCAGACTCACAGACCCAGACTCACAGACCCAGACTAACAGACCCAGACTCACAGACCCAGACTAACAGACCCAGAGTCACAGACCCAGACTAACAGACCCAGATTCACAGACCCAGACTCACAGACCCAGACTCACAGACCCAGACTAACAGACCCAGACTCACAGACCCAGACTCACAGACCCAGACTAACAGACCCAGACTAACAGATCCAGACTAACAGACCCAGACTAACAGACCCAGACTCACAGACCCAGACTCACAGACCCAGACTAACAGACCCAGACTAACAGACCCGGACTAACAGACCCAGACTCACAGACCCAGACTCACAGACCCAGACTCACAGACCTAGACTCACAGACCTAGACTCACAGATACGTAACAGTAATCAAATACAAGTTGCTTTTCAATGGTCAAACTGCCGTAGTGGTCTTTGGGGTTGCAGCTCTAAGTGTGTCTAATTCTCTATTGTGCACTTAGACACAGCATTGGGAAGGAAATGGGCTTGTAGCCTTGGAAAAGAGGCTTGTTCTCTGTGCTTTTCTGTGTTCAGCGGGGACATGAAACTGAGTGTTTTTTATGTTGTACGCTGGTAATGCCCTCTAATGCTGTTGGTTGAGTCTCCACAGGAAGTCCTACTAGTCTCAGGTGGGTCCTCCCAAGGCACTAGCTGAATTGAATGGCTAGCTACGGTTGCCTAGCTGCCTGGCTGCCTGCCTTGGAGGTTTTTGAAGCGCGTCTCAGCGGAGAGGAAAACATTCAAACGTCTTGACTTCTGACTATCGTTTTACCTTTAGCAGACTAGAGTAGAGAATCATTTAGCAGACTCTCTGATCTAGAGCCACTACAGTAGTGAGTCATTTAGCAGACTCTCTGATCCAGAGATACTACAGTAGAGAATCATTTAGCAGACTCTCTGATCCAGAGACACTACAGTAGAGAATCATTTAGCAGACTCTCTGATCCAGAGATACTACAGTAGTGAGTCATTTAACAGACTCTCTGATCCAGAGCCACTACAGTAGTGAGTCATTTAACAGACTCTCTGATCCAGAGCCACTACAGTAGTGAATCATTTAGCAGACTCTCTTATCCAGAGTCACTACAGTAGTGAGTCATTTAGCAGACTCTCTGATCCAGAGATACTACAGTAGGGAGTCATTTAGCAGACTCTCTTATCCAGAGACACTATAGTAGTGAGTCATTTAGCAGACTCTCTGATCCAGAGCCACTACAGTAGTGAGTCATTTAGCAGACTCTCTGATCCAGAGATACTACAGTAGTGAGTCATTTAGCAGACTCTCTGATCCAGAGATACTACAGTAGTGAGTCATTTAACAGACTCTCTGATCCAGAGACACTACAGTAGAGAATCATTTAGCAGACTCTCTGATCCAGAGACACTACAGTAGAGAATCATTTAGCAGACTCTCTGATCCAGAGCCACTACAGTAGTGAGTCATTTAACAGACTCTCTGATCCAGAGCCACTACAGTAGTGAGTCATTTAGCAGACTCTCTGATCCAGAGCCACTACAGTAGTGAGTCATTTAGCAGACTCTCTGATCCAGAGCCACTACAGTAGTGAGTCATTTAACAGACTCTCTTATCCAGAGACACTACAGTAGAGAATCATTTAACAGACTCTCTGATCCAGAGCCACTACAGTAGTGAGTCATTTAGCAGACTCTCTGATCCAGAGCCACTACAGTAGTGAGTCATTTAACAGACTCTCTGATCCAGAGCCACTACAGTAGTGAGTCATTTAGCAGACTCTCTGATCCAGAGCCACTACAGTAGTGAGTCATTTAACAGACTCTCTGATCCAGAGCCACTACAGTAGTGAGTCATTTAGCAGACTCTCTGATCCAGAGCCACTACAGTAGTGAGTCATTTAGCAGACTCTTATTCAGAGATACTACAGTAGTGAGTCATTTAGCAGACTCTCTGATCCAGAGACACTACAGTAGTGAGTCATTTAGCAGACTCTCTGATCCAGAGTCACTACAGTAGTGAGTCATTTAGCAGACTCTCTGATCCAGAGCCACTACAGTAGAGAGTCATTTAGCAGACTCTCTGATCCATAGCCACTACAGTAGTGAGTCATTTAGCAGACTCTCTTCTCCAGAGACACTACAGTAGAGAATCATTTAGCAGACTCTCTTCTCCAGAGACACTACAGTAGAGAGTCATTTAGCAGACTCTCTGATCCATAGCCACTACAGTAGTGAGTCATTTAGCAGACTCTCTGATCCAGAGCCACTACAGTAGTGAGTCATTTAGCAGACTCTCTGATCCAGAGCCACTACAGTAGTGAGTCATTTAACAGACTCTCTGATCTAGAGACACTACAGTAGAGAATCATTTAGCAGACTCTCTGATCTAGAGACACTACAGTAGAGAATCATTTAGCAGACTCTCTGATCCAGAGCCACTACAGTAGAGAGTCATTTAGCAGACTCTCTGATCCATATCCACTACAGTAGTGAGTCATTTAGCAGACTCTCTTATCCAGAGCCACTACAGTAGTGAGTCATTTAACAGACTCTCTTATCCAGAGCCACTACAGTAGTGAGTCATTTAGCAGACTCTCTGATCCAGAACCACTACAGTAGTGAGTCATTTAGCAGACTCTCTGATCCAGAGTCACTACAGTAGTGAGTCATTTAGCAGACTCTTATTCAGAGATACTACAGTAGTGAGTCATTTAACAGACTCTCTGATCGAGAGCCACTACAGCAGTGAGTCATTTAGCAGACTCTCTGATCTAGAGACACTACAGTAGTGAATCATTTAGCAGACTCTCTGATCTAGAGCCACTACAGTAGTGAGTCATTTAGCAGACTCTCTGATCCAGAGTCACTACAGTAGTGAGTCATTTAGCAGACTCTCTGATCCAGAGCCACTACAGTAGTGAGTCATTTAGCAGACTCTCTGATCCAGAGTCACTACAGTAGTGAGTCATTTAGCAGACTCTCTGATCCAGAGTCACTACAGTAGTGAGTCATTTAGCAGACTCTCTGATCCAGAGCCACTACAGTAGAGAGTCATTTAGCAGACTCTCTGATCCATAGCCACTACAGTAGTGAGTCATTTAGCAGACTCTCTTCTCCAGAGACACTACAGTAGAGAATCATTTAGCAGACTCTCTTCTCCAGAGACACTACAGTAGAGAGTCATTTAGCAGACTCTCTGATCCATAGCCACTACAGTAGTGAGTCATTTAGCAGACTCTCTGATCCAGAGCCACTACAGTAGTGAGTCATTTAACAGACTCTCTGATCTAGAGACACTACAGTAGAGAATCATTTAGCAGACTCTCTGATCTAGAGACACTACAGTAGAGAATCATTTAGCAGACTCTCTGATCCAGAGCCACTACAGTAGAGAGTCATTTAGCAGACTCTCTGATCCATATCCACTACAGTAGAGAGTCATTTAGCAGACTCTCTTATCCAGAGCCACTACAGTAGTGAGTCATTTAGCAGACTCTCTGATCCAGAGCCACTACAGTAGTGAGTCATTTAACAGAAGCTCTTATCCAGATTTTTTCAGAAGATGGGCAGGGACACTGCTGTCCTTGTCACACCCTGATCTGTTTCACCTGTCTTTGTGCTTGTCTCCACCCTCCTCCAGGTGTCACCCATCTTCCCCTTTATCCCCTGTGTATTTATACCTGTGATCTCTGTTTGTCTGTTGTCAGTTTGTTTTGTTTGTGAAACCTACCAGCGTTTGTTCCCCTGCTCCTGCCTGTTTCTAGTCCTTCCCGGGTTTTGACCATTCTGTCTGCCCTGAGACTGCCTGCTGTTCTGCAGAAGGTATGGCTGTCTACCTGAGATCTGTTCATCTTCTGTTGCTCCGCACCCTCCGTATACATCCCACCGTTCATGTGTCCAGAGTTAAACCCACGTCTCACAGCCCCTTGTCTCCTCCTCCTGCCTGTTTCTTGGTCCTGTTTTCTAGTCCTTCCCGGGTCTGACAATTCTCCCTGCCCTGACCCTGAGCCTGCCTGCTGCTCTGTACTTTGCCCCACCTCTCTGGGTTATTGAGCCCTGCCTGCCCTGACCCTGAGCCTGCCTGCCCCTGTATTAGAAATAAACTTGTATTTCTTCGACACTGTCTGCATCAGTCAATCAATCAAATGTATTGATAAAGCCCTTTTTACATCAGCCGATGTCACAAAGTGCTATACAGAAACCCAGCCTAAAACCCCCAAACAGCAAGCAATGCAGATATAGAGGCATCTGGGTCAAAGCTAAAACGCGATAGTCCTAGCTACCGGGGGGGAAGCTGGTTCCACCATTGGGATGCCAGGACAGTGAAGAGTTTGAATCGGTTTTACAATGCAACCTCTCTGCTGGTCTTCATCCTTGGTACTGGAAAAGGCTAAGGAAGGTGCATTCTAGAGAAGTCTTTACTCAGCTGTTTTTTTGGTTATGTTTTAAAATATTGTTAGTGTGTTTTCAAAGCAGTACCAACTCAGTGTCCTCCCTGAGAGTGTCCTCCCTGAGAGTGTCCTCCCTGAGAGTGTCCTCCCTGAGAGTGTCCTCCCTGAGAGTGTCCTCCCTGAGAGTGTCCTCCCTCAGAGTGTCCTCCCTCAGAGTGTCCTCCCTCAGAGTGTCCTCCCTCAGAGTGTCCTCACTGAGAGTGTCCTCACTGAGAGTGTCCTCCCTGAGAGTGTCCTCCCTGAGAGTGTCCTCCCTGAGAGTGTCCTCCCTCAGTGTCCTCCCTCAGAGTGGCCTCCCTCAGAGTGTCCTCCCTCAGAGTGTCCTCACTGAGAGTGTCCTCACTGAGAGTGTCCTCCCTGAGAGTGTCCTCCCTGAGAGTGTCCTCCCTGAGAGTGTCCTCCCTGAGAGTGTCCTCCCTCAGAGTGTCCTCCCTCAGAGTGTCCTCCCTCAGAGTGTCCTCCCTCAGAGTGTCCTCACTGAGAGTGTCCTCACTGAGAGTGTCCTCCCTGAGAGTGTCCTCCCTGAGAGTGTCCTCCCTGAGAGTGTCCTCCCTCAGAGTGTCCTCCCTCAGAGTGGCCTCCCTCAGAGTGTCCTCCCTCAGAGTGTCCTCACTGAGAGTGTCCTCACTGAGAGTGTCCTCCCTGAGAGTGTCCTCCCTGAGAGTGTCCTCCCTCAGAGTGTCCTCCCTCAGAGTGTCCTCCCTGAGAGTGTCCCCCCTGAGAGTGTCCCCCCTGAGAGTGTCCCCCCTGAGAGTGTCCTCCCTGAGAGTGTCCTCCCTGAGAGTGTCCTCACTGAGAGTGTCCTCACTGAGAGTGTCCTCCCTCAGAGTGTCCTCCCTGAGAGTGTCCTCCCTGAGAGTGTCCTCCCTGAGAGTGTCCTCCCTGAGAGTGTCCTCCCTGAGAGTGTCCTCCCTGAGAGGTTCCTGAGATTGAAAGGTTGTGAGTTCAATCCCTGGCCGAATCATACCAAAGAATGTAAAAATGGGACCTGATGCATCTCTGCTTTGAGATTGGGGATAAAACACCACGATAGACTAGTGTCCTGTCCGGGGGGGTGTACAGCACATCAAGCTGCCTTATTCTAAACAAACAGGAGATAGACTAGTGTCCTGTCCAGAGAGGTACTGGTACATCTGGCTGCCTTATTCTACCCAAACAGGAGATAGACTAGTGTCCTGTCCGGGGGGGTGTACAGCACATCAAGCTGCCTTATTCTACCCAAACAGGAGATAGACTAGTGTCCTGTCCAGAGAGGTACTGGTACATCAAGCTGCCTCACTACACAAACAGGAGATAGACTAGTGTCCTGTCCAGAGAGGTACTGGTACATCAAGATGCCTCACTACACAAACAGGAGAAAAGCTACTAGCCTATGAGCTGCTCCGACATGCACAAGCCAAGTTTGGTGCAAGGTTACTGACTTACTTTCCAAGGCAGTGACCTGTCTGTCTTCACTGCACCATAGCTGAGTCTACAGTAGTACTGAGGATAATGGAGGTAGCAGTGACTTGTCTGTCTTCACTGCACCATAGCTGAGTCTACAGTAGTACTGAGGATAATGGAGGTAGCAGTGACTTGTCTGTCTTCACTGCACCATAGCTGAGTCTACAGTAGTACTGAGGATAATGGAGGTAGCAGTGACTTGTCTGTCTTCACTGCACCATAGCTGAGTCTACAGTAGTACTGAGGATAATGGAGGTAGCAGTGACTTGTCTGTCTTCACTGCACCATAGCTGAGTCTACAGTAGTACTGAGGATAATGGAGGTAGCAGTGACTTGTCTGTCTTCACTGCACCATAGCTGAGTCTACAGTAGTACTGAGGATAATGGAGGTAGCAGTGACTTGTCTGTCTTCACTGCACCATAGCTGAGTCTACAGTAGTACTGAGGATAATGGAGGTAGCAGTGACTTGTCTGTCTTCACTGCACCATAGCTGAGTCTACAGTAGTACTGAGGATGGTGGAGGCAGCAGTGACTTGTCTGTCTTCACTGCACCATAGCTGAGTCTACAGTAGTACTGAGGATAATGGAGGTAGCAGTGACTTGTCTGTCTTCACTGCACCATAGCTGAGTCTACAGTAGTACTGAGGATAATGGAGGTAGCAGTGACTTGTCTGTCTTCACTGCACCATAGCTGAGTCTACAGTAGTACTGAGGATAATGGAGGTAGCAGTGACTTGTCTGTCTTCACTGCACCATAGCTGAGTCTACAGTAGTACTGAGGATAATGGAGGTAGCAGTGACTTGTCTGTCTTCACTGCACCATAGCTGAGTCTACAGTAGTACTGAGGATAATGGAGGTAGCAGTGACTTGTCTGTCTTCACTGCACCATAGCTGAGTCTACAGTAGTACTGAGGATAATGGAGGTAGCAGTGACTTGTCTGTCTTCACTGCACCATAGCTGAGTCTACAGTAGTACTGAGGATAATGGAGGCAGCCTTGTCCTGTCTGTCTCAGTGTATGGTACAGGCTCACCAATCCAAGAAATCACCAAGCCCTAGAAACTGTTTACTAAACACAATAATTATCCACATTATCAGACCACTAATTGTCCACGTTATCAGGCCACTAATTATCCACATTATCAGACCACTAATTATCTACATTATCAGATCACTAATTATCCACATTATCAGACCACTAATTATCTACATTATCAGATCACTAATTGTCCACGTTATCAGACCACTAATTACCACATTATCAGACCACTAATTATCCACATTATCAGACCACTAATTGCCACGTTATCAGACCACTAATTATCCACATTATCAGACCACTAATTACCACGTTATCAGACCACTAATTACCACATTATCAGACCACTAATTAACCACATTATCAGACCACTAATTATCCACGTTATCAGACCACTAATTATCCACATTATCAGACCACTAATTACCACATTATCAGACCACTAATTACCCACATTATCAGACCACTAATTACCCACATTATCAGACCACTAATTACCACATTATCAGGCCACTAATTATCCACATTAGCAGCCTACAACAGAAAGGGTGAAGAAAGCAATTCAATTGAAAGGGCCTGGGCTTTTTGAAATCCTTCAGGCTGTTACTGGACTGTAACTTAGATATATAGTTTATAGAGTCAAGGCTATGAAGGACCAGGTATGTGAATTATAACGTAGATATATAGTTTATAGAGTCAAGGCTATGAAGGACCAGGGATGTGAACTATAACGTAGATATATAGTTTATAGAGTCAAGGCCATGAAGGACCAGGGATGTGAACTATAACGTAGATATATAGTTTATAGAGTCAATGCTATTAATGACCAGGGATGTGAACTATAACGTAGATATGTAGTTTATAGAGGCAGGGCGATGAATGACCAGGGATGTGAACTATAACATAGATATATCGTTTATAGAGTCAAGGCTGTGACGGACCAGGGATGTGAACTATAACGTAGATATATAGTTTATAGAGTCAAGGCCAGGGCGATGAAGGACCAAAGACTTTAATCCGTCAGTCTGATGGTCGATATAAAGGTCAGGTCTCCAAAGGCTTTCTTCTTCTCTTCAACATGAAAGCGTAAATCCACTGATTTCTGCCTCTGGAGGACAAGGCACCATTATGACTGTGTTCCTATGGCTCAGTGTGTTACAGAGCCCAATAATACTGGGGGATTATACCAGGGGTCTCATGGATAAATGGGACTCATGATCTTTGCTTTGCCCCCTTGGCCTGACTGTGATGTCACAACGTCTATCACCTGCTTCACTGAAAGAAAATGAAGAGAAAAGAAAGGAGGAGAGAGAGTGTCACGATCGTCTATGGGTGAGAGAGAGGACCAAGGCGCAGCGTGTGCAAAATACATTCTCTTTTATTGAGAGAAGGGAAAACACGAAACGAACACTGAATAAAACGAAACAAAACAACAAACGATCGTGAAGCTATAAACGTAAGTGCACAGGCAAGCAACAAACGTTCAACATAGACAATTACCCACAAAACCCAAATGCCTATGGCTGCCTTAAATATGGCTCTCAATCAGAGACAATAAACCACAGCTGCCTCTAATTGAGAACCAATCTAGGCAGCCATAGACATACAAACACCTAGAAAAACTGACCCATTAAACGTACAAACCCCTAGACAAACCAAAACACATACATTCCCCATGTCACACCCTGACCTAACTAAAATAATAATGAAAACAAAGATAACTAAGGCCAGGGTGTGACAGAGAGAGAAGTGAGGAGTGGAAGGAGAGAGAAATGAGAGGTGGATGGAGAAAAAAAGGAGATGAGGGAGAGAGGAAGGAGAGGAGGAAGGAGAGAGAAATGAGAGGTGGATGGAGAAAAAAAGGAGATGAGGAAGGAGAGGAGGAAGGGGAGAACAATGAGAGGTGGAAGGAGGAAGGAGAGAGAAAGGAGAGGTGGAAGGAGAAAAAAAGGAGATGAGGGAGAGAGGAAGGAGAGGAGGAAGGAGAGAGAAATGAGAGGTGGATGGAGAAAAAAAGGAGATGAGGAAGGAGAGGAGGAAGGGGAGAA
>NC_074666.1:94026022-94046568 GCF_029448725.1 Salvelinus fontinalis
ATGATAAATCGTGTTTCTGTCGAAAAATGTTAGTGGCTTAGGACGCCATGTTTTTTGACGTAGCTTCGCTTGGCTCAAACTGTATTGAAAAGTAAGGATAATTTAAAAAATGTAATTCCGCGATTGTATTAAGAATTAAATTGTCTATCAATCCCTGTCCACCCTATATTTTTTAGTCACGTTTATGAGTATTTATGTATAAGAGTAGATCACTGTCTAAGTGGCGCACGGACATTTTCTCACCAGCTGGGCTACATTTCACATTGTCTAACCATTATTTTGGTGGTTAAATATAAACATTTTCGATCAAACTCTATATGGATTGTGTAATATGATGTTACAGGAGTGTCATCTGAAGAATTCTGAGAAGGTTAGTGAAAAAATTAATATATTTTGGCGATGTTGACTTTTATCGCTCACTTTGGCTAGGATCAATGCTGGGCTGCTATGTGGTATGTGCTATGCTAATATAACGATTTATTGTGTTTTCGCTGTAAGACACTTAGAAAATCTGAAATATTGTCTGTATTCACAGGATCTGTGTCTTTCGATTAGTGTATGCTGTGTATTTTTACGAAATGTTTGATGATTAGTAAGTAGGTAAACACGTTGCTCAATGTAGTTTTTCTAGTCCATTTGTGACGGTGGGTGCAATTGTAACCTATGCCATCTACCTGAAATATGCACTTTTTTCTAACAAAACCTATCCCATACCATAAATATGTGTAACAGTCCTGACCTGTTTTATGTTGTTTTTTATGTGTTTATGGTCAGGGCATGTGTTTTGGGTGGGCAGTCTATGTTATCTGTTTCTATGTTGGTTGTGGTTGCCTGGTATGGCTCTTAATTATAGGCAGGTGTTTTGCGTTCTCCTCTAATTAAGAGTCATATTTAGGTAGGGTGTTCTCACTGTTTGTTTGTGGGTGATTGTCTTCCGTGTCTGTATGTTATTTCGTACCACACGGGACTGTTTCGGCTTATGTAGTCTGTTTCCTATTCGTGCGTTCTTCGTGTCTATGTAAGTTCTCATGTTTAGGTCAGTCTACGTCGTTTGTTATTTTGTATCATTTCAAGTGTAGTTCGTGTTCGTTTTTCGTCTTGGTTAATAAATATGTGTTCAAACTTCGCTGCGCCTTGGTTCCCTCAATACTCCTCCTTTTCCGAAGATGGAGAGGAGGAGGATCGCCGTTACAGAATCACCCACCATACCAGAGCCAAGCAGCGGAGTCAACGGAGTAAAGGACAGGGCAACAAGGACTTCTGGACTTGGGAGCAGATATTGAATGGAGAAGCTCCCTGGGCTAAGGCAGGAGAGAATTGCCGCTCTCAGGAAGAGAGGGAGGCAGCTAAAGCCCAGGAGCGGTGGTTTGAGGAGGCAGCAAGGAGACGTGGCTGGAAGCCCGAAAAGCCATGGGAGCAGCTGGAGGCACTGGGGAGAGCAGAGGCTACCGGAGAGAGGAACCGGAGCTATGAGGGAACGCGTCTGGCACGGAAGCCCAAAAAGCCCGTAAGTAAATCCCAAAAATTTCTTGGGGGGGGCTAGGAGGTAGTGGGCCAAGGGCAGGTAGGAGACCTGCGCCCACTTCCCAGGCTTACCGTGGAGAGCGGGAGTACGGGCAGGCGCCGTGTTACGCAGTAGAGCGCACGGTGTCTCCTGTACGAGTGCATAGCCCAGTGCGGGTTATTCCACCTCCCCGCACTGGGAGGGCTAGATTGGGTATTGAGCCAGGTGTCATGAGGCCGGCTCAACGCGTCTGGTCTCCAGTGCGTCTCCTCGGGCCGGCATACATGGCACCTGCCTTACGCATGGTTTCCCCGGTTTGCCTACATAGCCCGGTGCGGGTTATTCCACCTCCCCGCACTGGTCGGGCAACCGGGAGTATTCAACCAGGTAAGGTTGGGCAGGCTCAATGCTCAAGAGTGCCAGTACGCCTCCACGGTCCGGTATTTCCGGCGCCACCTCCCCGCCCCAGCCTAGTACCTACAGTGCCTACACTACGCACTAGGCTACCAGTGCGTCTCCTGAGTCCAGTTCCTCCTCCACGCACTCTCTCTGTAGTGCGTGTATCCAGTTCGGTGCCTCCAGTTCCGGCACCACGCACAAAGTCTCCTGTGCGTCTCCAGAGCCCTGAACACACTGTATCTTCTCCCCCTACTAATCCTGATGTGCTTGTCCTCAGCCCGGTGTCACCAGTGCCGGTACCTCGCATCGGGTATAGAGTGGGCTTTGAGAATACAGTGTGCCCTGTCCCTGCTCCCCGCACTAGTAGGAAGGTGCTTATCCTTAGCCCGGTGCCTCCAGTTCCGGCACCACGCACCAGGTCTACAGTGCGCCGTATCCGGCCAGAGCCATCCGTCTCCCCAGCGCCATCTGAGCCATCCGTCTCCCCAGCGCCATCTGAGCCATCCTTCTCCCCAGCGCCATCTGAGCCATCCGTCTCCCCAGCGCCATCTGAGCCATCCGTCTCCCCAGCGCCGTCTGAGCCATCCGTCTGCCATGAGCCTGCAAAGCCGCCCGTCTGTCATGAGCCTGCAAAGCCGCCCGTCTGCCATGAGCCTACAGAGCCGTCCGCCAGACAGGAGCCGCTAGAGCCGTCCGCCAGACAGGAGCCGCTAGAGCCGCCCGCCAGACAGGATCTGCCAGAGCCGCCAACCAGACAGGATCTGCCAGAGCCGCCAACCAGACAGGATCTGCCAGAGCCGCCAACCAGACAGGATCTGCCAGAGCCGCCAACCAGACAGGGTCTGCCAGAGCCGCCAACCAGACAGGATCTGCCAGAGCCGCCAACCAGACAGGATCTGCCAGAGCCGCCAGCGAGCCATGAGCTGCCAGAGCCGCCAGCGAGCCATGAGCAGCCAGAGCCGTCAGCCCGCCATGAGCGTCGAGAGCCGTCAGCCCGCCATGAGCGTCGAGAGCCGTCAGCCCGCCATGAGCGTCGAGAGCCGTCAGCCCGCCATGAGCGTCGAGAGCCGTCAGCCCGCCATGAGCGTCGAGAGCCGTCAGCCCGCCATGAGCGTCGAGAGCCGTCAGCCTGCCATGAGCGTCGAGAGCCGTCAGCCTGCCATGAGCGTCGAGAGCCGTCAGCCTGCCATGAGCGTCGAGAGCCGTCAGCCTGCATAGACCTGCCAGAGTCCCTCAGCCAGGATCTGCCAGAGTATATCAGCCGGGACCTGCCCCTTGTCCCGGTGTTGCCCCTTGTCCCGGTGCTGCCCCTTGTCCCGGTGCTGCCCCTTGTCCCGGTGCTGCCCCTTGTCCCGGTGCTGCCCCTTGTCCCGGTGCTGCCCCTTGTCCCGGTGCTGCCCCTTGTCCCGGTGCTGCCCCTTCTCCTGGTGCTGGCCGTTTATTTAGGGGATGTGAGTTTTAGGGTGGTCATTAGGAGGGGTAGACAGAAGCGTTGGGTGACTATGGTGGTGTGGGGACAGCGTCCAGAGCCGGAGCCACCACCGTGGTCAACTGCCCACCCAGACCCTCCCCTGGGCTTTGTGCTGGTGCGCCCGGCGTTCGCACCTTGAGGGGGGGGTTCTGTAACAGTCCTGACCTGTTTTATGTTGTTTTTTATGTGTTTATGGTCAGGGCATGTGTTTTGGGTGGGCAGTCTATGTTATCTGTTTCTATGTTGGTTGTGGTTGCCTGGTATGGCTCTTAATTAGAGGCAGGTGTTTTGCGTTCTCCTCTAATTAAGAGTCATATTTAGGTAGGGTGTTCTCACTGTTTGTTTGTGGGTGATTGTCTTCCGTGTCTGTATGTTATTTCGTACCACACGGGACTGTTTCGGTTTATGTAGTCTGTTTCCTATTCGTGCGTTCTTCGTGTCTATGTAAGTTCTCATGTTTAGGTCAGTCTACGTCGTTTGTTATTTTGTATCATTTCAAGTGTAGTTCGTGTTCGTTTTTCGTCTTGGTTAATAAATATGTGTTCAAACTTCGCTGCGCCTTGGTTCCCTCAATACTCCTCCTTTTCCGAAGATGGAGAGGAGGAGGATCGCCGTTACAATATGTTATCAGACTGTCATCTGATGAGTTATTTTCTTGGTTAGGGGCTATAAATATCTTAGTTTAGCCGAATTGGTGATAGCTACTGGTGTTGGTGGACAAATAAAAGATGGTGGATTATGCTAATGTGTTTTTAGGTAATAGATGTACATCTTTACATATTGTGTCTTCCCTGTAAAACATTTTAAAAATCGGACATGTTGGCTGGATTCACAAGATCTGTGTCTTTCATTAGCTGTATTGGACTTTAATGTGTGAAAGTTAAATATTT
The DNA here is from genome assembly GCF_029448725.1 of Salvelinus fontinalis. Lineage (NCBI taxonomy): Eukaryota > Metazoa > Chordata > Actinopteri > Salmoniformes > Salmonidae > Salvelinus > Salvelinus fontinalis. The sequence continues at coordinate 94,030,287 of NC_074666.1, forward strand.
AAAAAAACATTTTTTTTTGAATTTCGCGGCACTGGTTTTTCAGTGGGGGTGGGGGGGGAGTGCCGCTAGCGGCACCCTTATCCTAGACAGGTTAACCTCTCTTAGGTCGGGGGCAGTATTTTCACGTCCGGATGAAAAGCGTGCCCAGAGTAAACTGCCTGCTACTCAGGCCCAGATGCTAAAATATGCATATTATTATTACTATTGGATATAAAACACTCTGACGGTTCCAAAACTGTTTGAATGAAAAAATCTAAGACGTTTCTACAACTGTTTGAATTATGTCTGTGAGTATAACATAACTCATATGGCTGGCAAAAACCTGAGAAAAAATCTAAACAGGAAGTGAGAAATCTGAGAAGGGTCGATGTTAAAGTCATCGCCTATTCAATTCCCTGTAATATATGGATCTGTTTGCACTTCCTATGCCTTCCACTAGATGTCAAAAGTCTGTAGGACGTAGAATGAAGCTTCTAGTGTGATGTGGGGCCGGATGGGAGGTGTTTCAGTCATTGTTCTGGCAGAATGCCAGTTCCTGGTCACGCGCTTTCCTCATGATATCGCCTTGCGTTCCATAACTTCAACAGACATGAAGCTCCATTTGGAACGTTATTGGATATTTATGATAACAACGTCCTGAAGATTGATTCTCTACTTGGTTTGACCAGTTTATTCAACCTGTTATATAACTTTTTTGAAGTTTTCGTCCGAGTTCGCCTGCATCTGCACGAGCGACATTATCGAACAAAACAACAATTTACTGTGGAACTAGGATTCCTGGCACTGCATTCTGATGAAGATGATCAAAGGTAAGGGAATATTTATGAAATAATTTCGTATTTCTGTTGACTCCAACATGGCGGAGAAATGTTGTTATTTTTGAGTGCCGTCTTAGATTATTGCATGGTGTAATTCTATGTAAAACATGTATCTTTCATCAAAGTTTATGATGAGTATTTCTGTTATTTGACGTGGCTCTCTGCAATTTCTCCAGATATTTTGGAGGCATTTCTGAACATGGCGCCAATGTAAACCGAGATTTGTGGACATAAATATGCACATTATCGAACTACACATAAATGTATTATGTAACATGATGTCCTATGAGTGTCATCTGATGAAGATCATCAAAGGTTAGTGATTCATTTTATCTCTTTTTCTGCTTTTTGTGACTACTATCTTTTGCTGGGAAAATGGCTGTGTTTTTCTGTGGCTATGTACTGAGCTAACATAATCGTTAGGTGTGCTTTCACAGTAAATCCTTTTTGAAATCAGACATGTTGGCTGGATTCACAACATGTGTAGCTTTAATTTGGTGTCTTTTATGTGTGATTTCTTGAAAAGATAGATTTTTATAGTAATATGTTTATATTTGGCGCGCTACATTTTTCTGGCTTTTGGCCAAGTGGGACGCTACCGTCCCACATATCCCAGAGAAGTTAACCTGTCTAGGATCAGCGTGGCGCTAGCGGCACCCCCCCCCCCCCCCCCCCACTGAAAAACCAGTGCCGCGAAATTCAAAAAAAATATATTTTTAAAATATTTAACTTTCACACATTAAAGTCCAATACAGCTAATGAAAGACACAGATCTTGTGAATCCAGTCAACATTTCCGATTTTTAAAATGTTTTACAGGGAAGACACAATATGTAAAGATGTACATCTATTACCTAAAAACACATTAGCATAATCCACCATCTTTTATTTGTCCACCAACACCAGTAGCCATCACCAATTCGGCTAAACTAAGATATTTATAGCCCCTAACCAACAAAAAAACTCATTAGATGACAGTCTGATAACATATTTATGGTATGGGATAGGTTTTGTTAGAAAAAAGTGCATATTTCAGGTAGACTTCATAGTTTACAATTGCACCCACCATCACAAATGGACTAGAATAATTACAATGAGCAACGTGTTTACCTAACTACTAATCATCAAACATTTCGTAAAAATACACAGCATACACGAATCGAAAGACACAGATCCTGTGAATACAGACAATATTTCAGATTTTCTAAGTGTCTTACAGCGAAAACACAATAAATCGTTATATTAGCTTAGCACATAGCAATTAGCAGCCCAGCATTGATTCTAGCCAAAGTGAGCGATAAAAGTCAACATCGCCAAAAGATATTAATTTTTTCACTAACCTTCTCAGAATTCTTCCGATGACACTCCTGTAACATCACATTACAACATGCATATACAGTTTGATCGAAAATGTTTATATTTAGCCACCAAAATCATGGTTAGACAATGTGAAATGTAACTCAGCTGGTCAGAATTTGTCCTTGCGCCACTTAGACAGTGATCTACTCTTATACATAAATACTCATAAACGTGACTAAAAAATATAGGGTGGACAGGGATTGATAGACAATTTAATTCTTAATACAATTGCGTTATTACATTTTTTAATTTATCCTTACTTTTCAATACAGTTTGCGCCAAGCGAAGCTACGTCAAAAAACATGGCGTCCTAAGCCACTAAAATGTTTCGACAGAAACACGATTTATCATAATAAAAATGTCCTACCTTGAGCTGTTCTTCCATCAGTATCTTGGGCAAAGGATCCTTTCTTGGGAGAAATCGTCTTTTGGTGGAAAGCTGTCCTCTTGCCATGTGGAAATGTCAACTGCGTTCGGGATGAACTGAAAAGCGTGCCCAACTTTTCACATCGTTGCAAAAATAAATGTCCCAAAATCGCACTAAACGGATATAAATTGCTATAAAACGCTTTAAATTAACTACTTCATGATGTTTGTAACTCCTATAACGAGTGAAAAGATGACCGGAGAAATATAACAGGCTAAACTAACGCTTGGAACAGGAGAGGGTCGGTGTCTTCCACGCGCGTTACGCAGCAAGAAAAGACTTGCTAGCTAAAGGTTTTTTTCATTTGTAGGGCCTGTGAACGAGCAATCGACCCCGTTGGAATCGTCATCACGTAAAGGCATCCAGGGGAAGACGTAAGAAGTGTCCGTATAGTCATAGCAACGACAGTGCCCTTTTAACTGACTTCAGAAAAGTGGCCAACATTTCTCAAATCTGACTCCATGTCAGGGAAATTGCTGTAGAATGGGCTCTGTTCCACTTAGAGACAAAATTTCAACTCCTATAGAAACTGTAGACTGTTTTCTATCCAATAATAATAATAATATGCATATTGTACGATCAAGGATTTTGTGGGAAGCCGTTTAAAAAATTAGCCACATTAGCATAAATAGTCTAAACAGCGCCCCCATCCCCAACAGGTTAAGTCAATAGTTCATCAGAGATGCAAAGAAGTTAATGACTAAATAATTCATCCTGACATATCATACACTATATGTAAACATTAATATTATACAAGAATATACCAAAACAATACATGTATTTACATTCGATTCCTCATCAATGACTCTCGGACTAAATCCAATTATAACTCTTCCGTTTTAGGATTTTCATCATAATCTTCAGAAAATGAACAGCCTTTAAAACCTTTTCTCAGGGGGTGCTGTTTTCACTTTGTAAAAATTTAATTCCCAAATTAAACTGCCTCGAACTCAATTCTTGCTCGTACAATATGCATATTATTATTACTATTGGATAGAAAACACTCTCTAGTTTCTAAAACCGTTTGAATTATATCTGTGAGTAAACCAGAACTCAAGTTGGAGCAAACTTCCTGTGAGGAAGTGAGAAATCTGAAATCAGGCAGGCTGTTCTGGGGTCAGTTTATTAATTATCATGTCTTCTATTGGTCGACATGCACTGCATACGCCTTCCCCTAGATGTCAGCAAATAGTGAGAATTGGAATGGAGTTGCTAGGCAGATCTGAGGCCATATAAAGGGTCTGGGTACGTGGGGTCCACTCTTTTCAACATTCGCCATGACGCAAGACAGACCTCAGGATGGCATTCTGAAAAGCTCTCGTTATAGGCCTTAGATATATCCGGCTCTGATTTTATTCGATATAGGTGTTAAAAACATCATAATGTAGTTATTTTAAACCGAGTTATATCAGTTTATATCAGTATATTGCGATTTTCTGTATTTTATTTGTGCTGCATTATGGTGAGTTGGACATGTCTTCGCCACATGGCTAATTTTTACTGCTAATTCCAAAGCTGAAGGCGACGATCTACAACCGAGCAACGATTATTCTGGACAAAGGACAACTTGCCCAAGATTCTGATGAAAGCTCATCAAAAAGTAAGAACTATTTATGATGTTATTTCGTTGTTCTGTTGAAAAATGTAAAACTCCTATTCCGCCATTAATTTCGGTGTGGTCTCGCTTTAACGCACGCTGTATGTCGTAGTAACGTTAATTTTAAAAATCTAACACAGCGGTTGAATTAAGAACTAATGTATCTTTCATTTGCTGTCCAACCTGTATTTTTTAGTCAAGTTTATGATTAGTTATTGATTAGATTAGGTGCCTCTCCCAAGATTTCTCCCGACATTTTGTTGGCAGCTTGGCTACTATTCTCATTGTATAACTACGATTTGTGCCGCTAAATATGCACATTTTCGAACAAACTCTAAATGTATTGTGTAATATGATGTTATAGGACTGTCATCTGAAGAAGTTTGAGAAGGTTAGTGAAAAAATTAATATATTTTGCTGGTTTATTCTTTATCGCTATTGTTGGCTTGAATCAATGCTGTTGTGTGGTTGGCTATTGTAGTAAGCTAATATAATGCTATATTGTGTTTTCGCTGTAAAACACTTAAAAAATCTTAAATATTGGCTGGATTCACAAGATCTTTGTCTTTCATTTGCTGTACGCTGTGTATTTTTCATAAATGTTTTATGATGAGTATTTAGGTAATTCACGTTGGTCTCTGTAGTTATTCTAGTTGCTTTGGTGAGAGTTGTGATGGTGGCTGCAATGTAAAACTATGATTTATACCTGAAATATGCAAATTTTTCTAACAAAACATATGCTATACAATAAATATGTTATCAGACTGTCATCTGATGAAGTTGTTTCTTGGTTAGTGGCTATTTATATCTTTATTTGGTCGAAATTGTGATAGCTACCTATGCAGGAAAAAATGGTGGGAAAAAAAGTTGTGTCTTTTGCTATCATGGTTAGCTAATAGAAATACATACATATTGCGTCTTCCCTGTAAAACATTTTAAAAATCAGAAATGATGGCTGGATTCACAAGATGTGTATCTTTCATCTGGTGTCTTGGACTTGTGATTTAATGACATTTAGATGCTAGTATTTACTTGTGACGCTATGCTAGGCTATGCTAGTCAGCTTTTTTACTGATGGGGGTGCTCCCGGATCCGGGATTGTGATGAAGTAGAAGTTAACTAAATATTGAAAACAGTCTCATCTAACATTTGCTCCTCGTAATTAAAAGACAGAGTTTTCTCCTAGGCCTGTAAGTCTGTATCCTTCATCCCACTGGTTCCGTATCTCACCATCTGTTGCGTCAACCTCTCCAGAGTCCTGGAAATGAGACCTCGCATACACGGAGCAAGTCAGCAAATGAAAGATACACATCTTGTGAATCCAGCCAACATGTCCGATTTTTTAAATGTGTTACAGCGAAAACAGCACGTATATTTATGTTAGCTCACCACCAGTTAGCAAAAGACAACGGTTTTTTTACTCCACCATTTTCTCACTGCATCAGGTAGCTATGCACAAAGCCGGCCTAACTAACCAGATACCAACATAGCCACTAACCAACAAACAACCTCATCAGATGACAGTCTGATAACATGTTTATTGTATAGCATATGTTTTGTTCGAAAAATGTGCATATTTCAGGTATAAATCAGTAGTTTACCATTGCAGCTCCATCGGCTACCGTCACAAATGCCCGAGCTAGCCAGATCAACTACAGAGACCAACGTGTACTACCTAATTACTCATCATAAAACATTTCTTAAAAATGCACAGCGTACAGCAGATGAAAGACACAGATCTTGTGAAGCCAGACAATATTTCAGATGTTCTAAGTGTTTTACAGCGAAAACACAATATAACGTTATATTAGCTTAGCACAGTAGCAAACCAAACAACAGCTTTGATTCCAGCCAAACATAGTGATAACGTATTCACCACCAAAATAATAATTTTTTCAATAACCTTCTCAGAATTCTTCAGATGACAGTCCTGTAACATCATATTACACAATGCATATAGAGTTTGTTCGAAAATGTCCATATTTAGCGGCACAAATAGTGCTAATACAATGAGAAAAGTGTGCCATAGCGTCCCCAGAAATATGTCCTGGGCGCCATCTTGTAGAGTCACCTAGTCTAATCGAATAAATAATCCATGAACTTGACAAAAAAATACAGGGTGGACATATGAAAGACAAATTAGTTCTTAATGCAATCGCTGAATTGCATTTTTTAAATTAACCTTACTGCGCAATACAGGCTGCGATAACGCAATGCTATACTGCAAGAAATGGCGTCTCATGCATTTTACTTTTAACAACAGAACAATGAATTAACCTGTTGGGGATGGGGGCGCTGTTTAGACTATTTATGCTAATGTGGCTAATTTTTTAAACGGCTTCCCACAAAATCCTTGATCGTACAATATGCATATTATTATTATTATTGGATAGAAAACAGTCTATAGTTTCTATAGGAGTTGAAATTTTGTCTCTAAGTGGAACAGAGCCCATTCTACAGCAATTTCCCTGACATGGAGTCAGATTTGAGAAACGTTGGCCACTTTTCTGAAGTCATTTAAACGGGCACTGTCGTTGCTATGACTATACGGACACTTCTTACGTCTTCCCCTGGATGCCTTTACGTGATGACGATTCCAACGGGCTCGATTGCTCGTTCACAGGCCCTACAAATGAAAAAAACCTTTAGCTAGTCAAGTCTTTTCTTGCTGCGTCATGACGCGCGTGGAAGACCCCGACCCTCTCCTGTTCCAAGCATTAGTTTAGCCTGTTATATTTCTCCGGTCATCTTTTCACTCGTTATAGGAGTTACAAACATCACAAAGTAGTTAATTTAAAGCGTTTTATAGCAATTTATATCCGTTTAGTGCGATTTTGGGACATTTATTTTTGCAACGATGTGAAAAGTTGGTCACGCTTTTCAGTTCATCCCGAACGTAGTTGACATTTCCACATGGCAAGAGGACAGCTTTCCACCAAAAGACGATTTCTCCCAAGAAAGGATCCTTTGCCCAAGATACTGATGGAAGAACAGCTCAAGGTAGGACATTTTTATTATGATAAATCGTGTTTCTGTCGAAACATTTTAGTGGCTTAGGACGCCATGTTTTTTGACGTAGCTTCGCTTGGCGCAAACTGTATTGAAAAGTAAGGATAAATTAAAAAATGTAATAACGCAATTGTATTAAGAATTAAATTGTCTATCAATCCCTGTCCACCCTATATTTTTTAGTCACGTTTATGAGTATTTATGTATAAGAGTAGATCACTGTCTAAGTGGCGCAAGGACGTTTTCTTTACCAGCTTGTCTACATTTCACATTGTCTAACCATGATTTTGGTGGCTAAATATAAACATTTTCGATCAAACTGTATATGCATGTTGTAATGTGATGTTACAGGAGTGTCATCGGAAGAATTCTGAGAAGGTTAGTGAAAAAATTAATATCTTTTGGCGATGTTGACTTTTATCGCTCACTTTGGCTAGAATCAATGCTGGGCTGCTAATTGCTATGTGCTAAGCTAATATAACGATTTATTGTGTTTTCGCTGTAAGACACTTAGAAAATCTGAAATATTGTCTGTATTCACAGGATCTGTGTCTTTCGATTCGTGTATGCTGTGTATTTTTACGAAATGTTTGATGATTAGTAGTTAGGTAAACACGTTGCTCATTGTAATTATTCTAGTCCATTTGTGATGGTGGGTGCAATTGTAAACTATGCCATCTACCTGAAATATGCACTTTTTTCTAACAAAACCTATCCCATACCATAAATATGTTATCAGACTGTCATCTAATGAGTTTTTTTGTTGGTTAGGGGCTATAAATATCTTAGTTTAGCCGAATTGGTGATGGCTACTGGTGTTGGTGGACAAATAAAAGATGGTGGAATATGCTAATGTGTTTTTAGGTAATAGATGTACATCTTTACATATTGTGTCTTCCCTGTAAAACATTTTAAAAATCGGAAATGTTGACTGGATTCATAAGATCTGTGTCTTTCATTAGCTGTATTGGACTTTAATGTGTGAAAGTTAAATATTTTAAAAAAATATTTTTTTTGAATTTCGCGGCACTGGTTTTTCAGTGGGGGGGGGGGGGGGGCGTGCCGCTAGCGGCACGCTGATCCTAGACAGGTTAACAGCATAAAGACTGCTTACTATTAGCTGAGCTTCAATCCGAATCTTGGGCAAGGTGTCCTTTCTTCAAAACAATCGTCTTTTGGCTGAAAGATGTCCTCTTGTCCAGTCGAATTAGCCGCTAAACGTTAGCCACCCACTGGAGAGGTGCCCAACAAATGGAAGCGCGTCACAAAGAAATCCCAGAAAATTGCAATAAACTGCTATAAACTGCTATAAGTTGGTTTAAATTAACTACCTTATGATGTCTTTAACACCTATAACGAATAAAAACATGACTGGAGATATAGAAATACAAAAACGAAAGCGTTTGCAGGACGCCATTCTGATGTCTTCATGCGCCAAGCGCACTGTTGCAAAGAACGGTACTTCCTGTTCCACGGTCTAATATAAGGTCCCAGATTGCGCAATTGACTCCATTCAAAGTCTCACCGCTTACTGACATCTAGAGGAAGGCGTATGCAGTGCATGTACCCTCATAGCTTGCATGGGGACTTATAAACAGATCTCAGAACAGGGACCTGGATTTCTGAAATCTCACTCCCTGACAGGAAAAGTGCTGCAGAAGGAGTTCTGTTTTCACTCAGAGAAATAATTCAAACGGTTTTAGAAACTAGAGAGTTTTTTCTATCCAATAGTAATAATAATATGCATATTGTACGAGCAAGAATTGAGTACGAGGCCGTTTAAATTGTGAACGATTTTCCCCCAAAGTGTAAATAGCGCCCCCTATCATCAACAGGTTAACAGAACTGGTATGGGCCTTCCCAACGGGCTGCTTCCCGTCTATTCTCCTCAGGTACTGGATCCCCCCCAGTCTCCTGGTTGGATTAAGTGAATCACCTTCTCCTGTCATTCACCTGTGGACACAAAATCTTGGACATACGGGTTTGGTTACCAGAAAGTCTTCTCCTGGGTTCTGCTCGTATATCTTCAACTTCTATGTCTACTTGTCTACTTGTTCTAGTCCCTAACTCTGGCATTTTATTTGTTCCACCTGATTAGCTAACATATCATCCATTATTTAAAGACATATATCCTAGTAAACTCTAGGGAATAATATAATATAATAATAATAATATCTTAACCTAATATTTTAGGTTATTTATTACAACAATTTTTTTTTAAATTAGTATAATTAGTTTTAAAATCATTATCACATAGGCCACTAGGTCACAACATCTTTCCTATCCTGCCTAGGCCACTGTGCCATCAATAGGCCACTAGGCCCTCATCCCTCCGGTTGATACCTGGCTCCGCCCATGTATCAATCTTGCTGCATCTAAACAATGACTTAGGTAAAATAGAGAGGTTCCCTTTGTGCCAAATTCCTATTTTGTTAACTTCTTATGGCTGCAAGGCAAAGTGTTGAGTAGCCAGTGAAATCGTGCCCATTTCAAACGGCCTCCTACTCAAATCTTGCTCGTACAATATGAATATTATTATTATTTTGGGATAGAAAACACTTTGTAGTTTCTAAAACAGTTGGAATTATTTCTCAGAGTGAAACAGAAGTCCTTCTGCAGCACTTTTCCTGACCAGGAAGTGAAATGTCAGAAATCAATGCTCTTTTCAACCTGATGCCTATACATGGTCTTAACACTTAGGAGTCTGCTGACAATCTATACGCCTTCCTATTGGTGTAAAGAGGATGTCAGAGAAGAAATCTTTTTGCTCCTCTTGGTCTGTGGTGGAAAAAAACCTATTTCTTTGACGTGACGGTCCACTTCCGGTACTCTGAAGGAAGTGGGATTGATTTCTGTTTTGCCTTGGTAACGAACGGCTAACGTCTCCGGCTCGAATTTTTTTTGATACATGTGACCATATCATCGCAATGTATGTTTTTTCAATATAGTTCAATATAGTTTAATCAGATTATTGAAACTTTATTCGGGAGTTTTGCCGTGTTCCGTCCTCTGACTGTGTTTACGTTGGAGAAATTTATGTCACTCGGCTAGTGCCAATGCTAATTGAAGAGGGACATTTGCCATTCTGAATCGAAACAACGACTCATCTGGACAGAGGACACGTTCTTCAACATTCTGATGAAAGATCAGCAAAAGTAAGGCCCATTTTATGATGTTATTTCATATATCTGTCGTGCATGGGAACTGGCCGTGGGCGCCCAATTATTTCTGTCTATTGTAGCTACGCTAATATAGCGATACATTTTGTTTGCGCTGTAAAACATTTAATAAATCGGAAATATTGTTTGGAATCACAAGATGCCTGTCTTTCAATTGCTGCAGACTATGTATTTTTCAGAAATGTTTTATGATGAGTAATTAGCTATTTGACGTTGGTGTCTGTAAATATTATAGCTGCTTTTGGTGCAATTTCGGATTGTAGCTGAAATGTAAACTATGGTTTATACATGAAATATGCTAATTTTTCAAACAAAACCTATGCTATACAATAAATATGATATCAGACTGTCATCTGATGAATTTGTTTCTTGGTTAGTGGCTATTTATATCTTTATTTGGTCGAATTTGTGATAGCTACTGATGCAGTAAGAAACTGATGGAGTTAGAAAAAGTTGTGTCTTTTGCTAACGTGGTTAGCTAATAGATTTACATATTGTGTCTTCCCTGTAAAACATTTAAAAAATCAGAGATGATGGCTTGAATCACAAGATCTGTATCTTTCATTTGGTGTCTTGGACTTGTGATTTCATGAACATTTTATTTTATGATATCCCTGTAACTTTAGGCTAGGCTATGCTAGTCAGCTTTTGTGATGGGGGGGATCCCGGATCCGGGTTAGGTAGGCGTTAGAGGTTAAATGGAGGATAGACGGGCCAGGAAACACAGAATTAAAAAAAATATATCACTTCCAGGTTAGATTTTCTCAGGTTTTCGCCGGCAGAATAAGTATTGTTATACTCACAGACAATATTTTGACCGTTTTGGAAACTTTGGAGTGTTTTCTATCCTAATCTGTAAATGATATCCATATTCTACGATCTGGGCCAGAGAAAATGTCCGTTTAACTTGGGAACGTTATAAAAAAAATAAAAAAATAAATATGACCCCTAGCGTTAAGAGGTTAAATTAAACCCGATACCGGGATCCGTAGCGCAGAGAAGTTAACCCTCAACTCAGAGGTCAGGTATTTGTCTTACGGATCTTAGATCCGCCTGTGCACGGTTTTCAGCAGTTCAGCAGGACGACAGAGGCAGATATTGAGATCCGGCTCGAAGGACCAATTGTTACGAGAATTTTGTTCTCAGTTGTTCATAATACCCAATTGAATGAATTACTCAGCCTGAAACGCAGAATTTGTAAGAAACTGGTTGAAATGAATCAGTTGGAGGCCCAGCTACAATTGTCAGGAATGTTTATTTAGAGACTTCTGACGTGCACATACAAAAATGTATGTTAATTACTTAAAAATCATACAATGTGATTTTCTGGATTTTTGTTTTAGATTCCGTCTCTCACAGTTGAGGTGTACTTATGATAAAAATTACAGACCGCTACATGATTTGTAAGTAGGAAAACCTGCAAAATCGGCAGTGTTCAAATACTTGTTCTTCCCACTATATATGACGTAGGGCCAAGGTGTAAGGATTCGAAATGAGCCTTGGTTATTGGTAGCTGGCAGTCGAGTCTTGAGGGTTAGGTGTTGTAGCAGCGTCTGTGCTCCCTGCCCGCATAAGGCTACGGGGCACAGGTCCAGGGTGGAACATGGGCTTTCCTCAGGTGGGTGTAGTGTGACTAGGATGGTAATATTAACTTTTAGCCTTATCACATCTACATTTTCCTTCCTCTTCTCCTATCCCCCGTGACTTGACAGGGGATTGTAATGCGTGGTCGAGTGGCTACCCTGCTCCACCGTGAACGTGTCTCACGGGATAGTCTTACAAACTTTCCACTCACGGGTAGACGTAGCACACCATAACGGCTAGTAGGGCGTCGAGATGGTGGTAGTGCGTCAACTGCATGTACATGGGTCTGCTGAAGAGACTGTCCTTTGGGCCTATCGTCACATCGACACCCTCGTCGCTGACGGATCTCACGTTGACAAGGCTTTCCTTCTCGTGATCTGTCAGGGTCCTGTTCTTCAAGAGGAGGCAGTCGTATCAGGCTGCTATAGCCTTAGTAAAGTCTGTGGTATCCTGAGGTGGATGACGGGGTATATGAGGGTAGGATAGTATATGGGGTAAGGTTGTCCTAAGGGGTTGTTTAGAAAGCGAAGGGAGTTGCTGTCAGAGACACCGAAGGGGCAGAGTTTGCTGTTGCCTGGGATGATAGCTTACACGGGTTAACGTTCTTTTCTCCTTGTTGCCTTGACTATGACTTGAATTAGTAACCTATGAAAAGGTTTGTTGAGCAGGCCGTCAGTAAATAGCCCTGTGAGAAAGGAGAGGAGCGCTCGGTTACAGGGCACTGTAGCCCTTAACCTGTATATGCTTCATCACATACCTATTCGGTATATAAACTCCTATTCTGAGTTTTGCAATGGCTCTGTTGAACACTTCTAACCAATGTTCACATTAGGCCATGACCAGCAGTACACAGTGTTCATTCTGTGTGTATGGCTAATGGACTGATATTAGCCTGCGTGTGACGTTTGGACACGTTTGGACACTTTAAGTGGCCTGTAGACTCCTGGCTGTCTGGGAGCGGTTTATGTGGACTTGGAGGATGTGAGCTGATGTACCGTGTACCATTTGCATGTATATCTATACACTTCAGTGGACTGTTCAAAATGGGGGCACGTAACCGCATTCAATTACAAGGGGGCGTATCTACCCAAGTAATAGCTGTTGGCAGCGATTTCCCTTGGCGCTTACTGTTCTTGTTAACTGTAATGAATGGCTGGTGCCTATGTATACGGACAGGCCCATCTCAAGCCTGATTGTCCAAATGGCACTTGCAAATGTGCCACTGTGTGTAATGTGAGGGATTATACCTGCGGGGTATATGTCGAGGTCGAGGCCCTACATTACACGAGCATATGTGTGGGGAGGTAATGCAGACCTGGTTCTATGTGTCGCATGGTGGAATATAAAATTCCTAAACTTTGGTATTTGCTACGCAGTGAACATTAGGAGTCGGCTTGACAGTAAGGGTGACTGCAGTCTGATACTACGGAGGCTAGCTACGTATTTATCTCTGGAGGATAACTTTTCCTCTAACACGCACATAGCACTTCTTTTGGCTATAAATCCCTTTGATTATATTTCAATCGCAACTATGGTAGACGCGGACTCTGGAAACCATTCTTTCTGCTCATCACATTCCACAGTCGACTTATCTGAAAGTGGTGATGCCGTGTCAACTCAGCTTTCAGATCAACACGGGGATGTGTGTGGTAGGTGTGCCTTATCAACTGTTCATTGCTTGCCTTGTTTTGAATGTGTCTGGGTGAGGTGTGTTTTACTGTATTATTAATCTATTTTCCTTCTCTGTCTCCATTTAGTGTTTTGCCTTAAGTGTCAAAAATATGACACGCCTGTAATCAGCTATAGGTTCGGCACCCTGGCAATGACAATGGCTGGATTGTTCTTACTTATGGGGTGGGTTCTTAAACCCTTTTTCTCAACATAATTGTTGTACTTTCTATTGTACCCTGCTGCCGAAACTACTAACTCGCATTTCTGTCTGTGATCCCTAGGTGTGTTGTAGGCTGCTGCGTATACCCGTTCTTCGAGGATGAGTATATGGACATTGTCTACCACTGTCCCAGCTGCAACGATGTTCTGGTTGTAATAAAGAAGTGAAGTGTACCACCGATATGGACCGGACAGCTGTACGGTTTCATATCACCCTAAACACCTAACGTTTGACATGTGCCTATTCACAATGTATTTGTTTCAACATGTGTCAATAAAATACTAACCAGTTGCCCACCCATTGGTTCCTTGTCATTTATTGAAATAGATAGCACAGGTTTGCCCAGTACACAAACACACACACGCACTCACACACATCTATATACATGTGAGGAAAGCCAGAGGGGTCAAATCAAACTATATCCTGCTGTTTGGACAATGGTTCCCTTGTTGTCTCCAGTGTATAATAATATATATTATTAATATAACTAATAATAATATAATTATATATATTATTAATATAATTAATAATAATAATAATAATTATATATATTATTAATATAATTAATAATAATAATAATAATAATATAATTATATATATTATTAATATAATTAATAATAATATAATTATTCGGTTCCATGAACTAATAAAGAAATATATACAATAAACCATGGTTTACGTAACAAGTCATTAGAAGGGAATATAAGGTTGTTACGCACGCCTCTGAGAAGAGGGAACGCAACTCCCTGCTACAACTCAACTCTGAAGTGCAAGAGGTATGGACTGTAGGTGCGAGTAAGGATGACACAAAAGCAGAATTTACCGTTTACTCAAATTTATTTTCTTACACGGTAATATGGGGAAAAGGGGCTGGACGGAACCAAAGCAAAGAAAGTAAATATCAAAGTTCCCCCTCTCCTATCTAACCTGCCTACCCACTTAACTTACCTAACTTAACACCGCCTGGTGCCCTAGCCAAAATACAGGGGGTGGTCCGCCCAGGTCTTACCTAGTGTGCCTAGACAGTAAATATACTACGGGTATATGTATGCCCGCGGGCCTCTTGCCTAAGCACTCCCAAAGTGCCTTCTCCTTCCCCCCTGGGAACAAATGAAACAGAGTAATTATTAATGATTTCACAAACATTCACAAACACAGGACATAGAAAAACTGCTACCAACAACAACAGTACATACCACACTTTCTGATACACAACCCACACTATATCACAATCTAATTTTTCTCTCTCAATCTCCAAATCTCATCTCCTCTCTCTACTCTCAATCTTTTCTAAAATCTCTCTTGGGCAGAACACTGGCTTTTATCTTCAGGTGGCAATGGTGATTAGAGTCAGCTGCTTCTTGACGAGGGGGCGGGGTCAGCTCCAATCACCAATTAGCCTGGTGTTGACCAATCAGCTGGTTGGGGAGTACTTCAGGAAGCCATCTCCTGAAACACACACTCAAATACAAAACAGAACACAGAAACTGGGGAACGTAACAAAGGTCTAGTCTTCTTGATGCTCCTTATGTTAACATACGCTAATGTGTCTGTGCAATGTGTTCGTATATGCTTCAGGAGTATTGAACGTATAGGACAAACAGAGAGTCATATGTGTAATGAACAATTTGAAATTGGTACATTGCATGAGACAGTTCTTTTCACGTGAACATGTTTGTTCCCTTTGTAATACACAGATACACATCATGCTTTGGTAAAGGACTCTTGGCAAACACAAGGACACACAGGTCTGTTCACTTCAAGGTGTTTACTTCATTGTGTAATAGAGCTGATAAACGTGATGGTTTGGTAAAGGAGTCAATGTACTATGCAAACACAAACACACCTTTCATACACCGGAATGTTGTCAATGTCAAACACAATGCTAAAAGAAGACACTACCAAGGAGATGAAATTCCGGGAACGTTCAGGGATGGAAGTGTCTTTACAAATGTGTTCCAGTTGCTTAGTCATAGCTGGAACGCATCCTCAACTCCTCATATTCTTCGGGGAGCAGTTGATCATACATCACCAGTACTTCTAGTGCAGACATGACATCCGTGATCCTCTGGTGGTAAGAAGGTAGCCATGACCCATAGATCTCCGACCTTATCACCAAGCTCAGAGCGCACTTTGTCTGTCAATTCCACGACTGGAGATTCTTTCCTGACTGAAACAAACACACAAATAGTTAACATTAACCACACAAATAGTTGACGTTAAGCGCAAATGATAATGCGGGCCTTGATTTCACTCTACGTGGGGTTTTTACTCACGGAACCGGCCCTGTGGGCCACGTTCTTTCTTTTACGACACCCAATTATTCAGATAGTAGGCTATGTATTCAAGGAGAGGGTATCTACTCATTGCTCATATATCCAACATAGGCTGATGTGTCCAACCACTGTTAACCTGTCTA
>NC_074666.1:94046668-94071668 GCF_029448725.1 Salvelinus fontinalis
CCATAAAGACCAACATGGCTCCTCTTGTGGAGGTGTGTACCCCCCCCCCCCCCCTCTAGATGTTCTTAGATAGATCAGCCATAAAGACCAACATGGCTCCTCTTGTGGAGGTGTGTATCCCCCCCCCCCTCTAGATGTTCTTAGATAGATCAGCCATAAAGACCAACATGGCTCCTCTTGTGGAGGTGTGTATCACCCCCCCTCTAGATGTTCTTAGATAGATCAGCCGTAAAGACCAACATGGCACCTCTAACTCTGCAGACTGTTCGTTCAACTGAACGCGATAAACTATACATCATTCTTGCCGTACCCGAGTGGTTCGTGTTGTTGAACTACGTAACTCTGCAGTGACACTATAAACAGCTGTATAACTAACTGGAAACTGCTGTGGTAACAGATATGATCTAAAACATGGGTCATGTGATTGCAAAGAAACGCCATGAAAATGGGTCAGAAAAGTAACCGCGAGAGAAAGAGAGAGAGAGAGGGGGAGGGGAGGAGAGAGAGAGGGGGAGGGGAGAGAGACAGAGAGAAATAGATGGGAGGGAAAAAGAGGGACAGAGAGAGAGACAGAGAGAAATAGATGGGAGGTCAAGAGAGAGAGAGAGAGAGAGAGAGAGAGAGAGAGAGAGAGGGGGGAGGGGGAGAGAGAGAGGGGGGGAAGAGAGAGATATAGAGGGGGAGGGGGGAGAAAGAGAGATAGAGGGGGAGGGGGAGAAAGAGAGATAGAGGGAGAGGGGGGGAGAAAGAGAGAGATATAGAGGGAGAGGGGGGGAGAAAGAGAGAGATATAGAGGGGGAGGGGGAGAAAGAGAGAGATATAGAGGGTGAGGGGAGAAAGAGAGAGATATAGAGGGGGAGGGGAAAGAGAGAGATATAGAGGGGGAGGGGAAAGAGAAAGATATAGAGGGAGAGGGGAAAGAGAGAGAGTAGTGAGATATATATATATATATATATGAGAGATAGAGAAAGTGAAAGCATTAGTAAAGAGCAGATCAGTTTCAAGGTTAATGTACTATTACATAACAACTAGTAAAGCTACTATATAGAGTTATAGGTCTCTGGTCTACAGTGGTGCATTATGGTCTATAGAGTTATAGGTCTCTGGTCTACAGTGGTGCATTATGGTCTATAGAGTTATAGGGCTCTGGTCTACAGTGGTGCATTATGGTCTATAGAGTTATAGGTCTCTGGTCTACAGTGGTGCATTATGGTCTATAGAGTTATAGGTCTCTGGTCAACAGTGGTGCATTATGGTCTATAGAGTTATAGGTCTCTGGTCTACAGTGGTGCATTATGGTCTATAGAGTTATAGGTCTCTGGTCTACAGTGGTGCATTATGGTCTATAGAGTTATAGGTCTCTGGTCTACAGTGGTGCATTATGGTCTACAGAGCTATAGGCCTCTGGTCTACAGTGGTGCATTATGGTCTATAGAGTTATAGGTCTCTGGTCTACAGTGGTGCATTATGGTCTATAGAGTTATAGGTCTCTGGTCTACAGTGGTGCATTATGGTCTATAGAGTTATAGGTCTCTGGTCTACAGTGGTGCATTATGGTCTATAGAGTTATAGGTCTCTGGTCTACAGTGGTGCATTATGGTCTATAGAGTTATAGGTCTCTGGTCTACAGTGGTGCATTATGGTCTATAGAGTTATAGGTCTCTGGTCAACAGTGGTGCATTATGGTCTATAGAGTTATAGGTCTCTGGTCAACAGTGGTGCATTATGGTCTATAGAGTTATAGGTCTCTGGTCTACAGTGGTGCATTATGGTCTATAGAGTTATAGGTCTCTGGTCAACAGTGGTGCATTATGGTCTATATAGTTATAGGTCTCTGGTCAACAGTGGTGCATTATGGTCTATAGAGTTATAGGTCTCTGGTCTACAGTGGTGCATTATGGTCTATAGAGTTATAGGTCTCTGGTCTACAGTGGTGCATTATGGTCTATAGAGTTATAGGTCTCTGGTCTACAGTGGTGCATTATGGTCTATAGAGTTATAGGTCTCTGGTCTACAGTGGTGCATTATGGTCTATAGAGTTATAGGTCTCTGGTCAACAGTGGTGCATTATGGTCTATAGAGTTATAGGTGTCTGGTCAACAGTGGTGCATTATGGTCTATAGAGTTATAGGTCTCTGGTCTACAGTGGTGCATTCTGGTCTATAGAGTTATAGGTCTCTGGTCTACAGTGTTGCACTATGGTCTATTTGAAATGGATCTCTCTTGAATTGTGGGTCGTTTCAGGCCCCGGAGGAAACATAATCGTACAATCGCAAACACGATTTAAAAAAACACACGAGGTCTGAATGGCTTACGTTGCAAACCTCCCTTGATTGGCTAATCATTTGGACAACGACAAAGATGGCCGCTGGGATTCCCCCTCAGGTACGTGGAGAAGGGTGTGTCTTTTATGAGTTTGAAGAGGCCAAGGTAAAGTTGCCATTTGAGATAGAGCCAAAGTTTACCCCATTGCTGATAACTTTACACTAGTGTGGAATGTGAATACCAGGAGCCAATCAAAACACAGGGCTCGTCTGTCAGCCAATCCAAATAATCACTGGATGGTGTGTTGCCGGGCAGCTAGTTTGGAGTAAAGGACACTCAGTTTCCTGTAAACATAGAGCCCTCCATGAAATACTTCCCCGCGCTCACACACACACACACACACACACACACACACACACACACACACACACACACACACACACACACACACACACACACACACACACACACACACACACACACACACACACACACACACACACACACACACACACACACACACACACACACCTCTCACTATCTAATAACAGTAATCAGGCATAAATAAATATTTTGGATGTTTTAAACGTTCCGCCTGGGCTGGACTTTGTGTGCAGACTATTACAACACTGAAGACTGTGTGTGTGTGTGTGTGTGTGTGTGTGTGTGTGTGTGTATAACAAACTCAGTAATCAGCTGGTCCATCTAAAACACTGTGTTCCTGTGAGACACGATCAGTACACTGGTACGGATGAGTACACACGGTGACCCACGCATCTGAGTAACGTCTGATGTCATGACACGCGTGTGTGCTTGCCGTGTCACACGTCTAGCGCTGTAAAACTGTTTTTAAATGACTTGGATCAACCTGGAAAAATAAAGCTATATGAATATTGGTAAAATACTACATTTGTCAAAACCAAATATATGATGCGACCTTGTGTTATTATTACCGATATTTAATGTCAATATAAACTAATATTTAATGTCAATAGAAACTAATATTTAATGTCAATATAAAGTAATATTTCATATCAATATAAACTAATATTTCATATCAATATAAACTAATATTTAATGTCAATATAAACTAATATTTCATATCAATATAAACTAATATTTAATGTCAATATAAACTAATATTTAATGGCAATATAAACTAATATTTAATGTAAAAAAAACTAATATTTAATGTCAATATAAACTAATATTTAATGTCAATATAAACTAATATTTAATGTCAATACAAACTAATATTTAATGTCAATATACACTAATATTTAATGTCAATATAAACTAATATTTAATGTCAATATAAACTAATATTTAATGTCAATATAAACTAATATTTCATATCAATATAAACTAATATTTGATGTCAATATAAACTAATATTTAATGTCAATATAAACTAATATTTAATGTCAATATAAACTAATATTTCATGTCAAAACAAACAACACTGGTCAATAGTGGTGCATTATGGTCTATAGAGTTATAGGTCTCTGGTCTACAGTGGTGCATTATGGTCTATAGAGTTATAGGTCTCTGGTCTACAGTGGTGCATTATGGTCTATAGAGTTATAGGGCTCTGGTCTACAGTGGTGCATTATGGTCTATAGAGTTATAGGTCTCTGGTCTACAGTGGTGCATTATGGTCTATAGAGTTATAGGTCTCTGGTCAACAGTGGTGCATTATGGTCTATAGAGTTATAGGTCTCTGGTCTACAGTGGTGCATTATGGTCTATAGAGTTATAGGTCTCTGGTCTACAGTGGTGCATTATGGTCTATAGAGTTATAGGTCTCTGGTCAACAGTGGTACATTATGGTCTATAGAGCTATAGGCCTCTGGTCTACAGTGGTGCATTATGGTCTATAGAGTTATAGGTCTCTGGTCTACAGTGGTGCATTATGGTCTATAGAGTTATAGGTCTCTGGTCTACAGTGGTGCATTATGGTCTATAGAGTTATAGGTCTCTGGTCTACAGTGGTGCATTATGGTCTATAGAGTTATAGGTCTCTGGTCTACAGTGGTGCATTATGGTCTATAGAGTTATAGGTCTCTGGTCTACAGTGGTGCATTATGGTCTATAGAGTTATAGGTCTCTGGTCAACAGTGGTGCATTATGGTCTATAGAGTTATAGGTCTCTGGTCAACAGTGGTGCATTATGGTCTATAGAGTTATAGGTCTCTGGTCTACAGTGGTGCATTATGGTCTATAGAGTTATAGGTCTCTGGTCAACAGTGGTGCATTATGGTCTATATAGTTATAGGTCTCTGGTCAACAGTGGTGCATTATGGTCTATAGAGTTATAGGTCTCTGGTCAACAGTGGTGCATTATGGTCTATAGAGCTATAGGTCTCTGGTCTACAGTGGTGCATTATGGTCTATAGAGCTATAGGTCTCTGGTCAACAGTGGTGCATTATGGTCTATAGAGTTATAGGTCTCTGGTCTACAGTGGTGCATTATGGTCTATAGAGTTATAGGTCTCTGGTCAACAGTGGTGCATTATGGTCTATAGAGTTATAGGTCTCTGGTCTACAGTGGTGCATTATGGTCTATAGAGTTACAGGTCTCTGGTCTACAGTGGTGCATTATGGTCTATAGAGTTATAGGTCTCTGGTCTACAGTGGTGCATTCTGGTCTATAGAGTTATAGGTCTCTGGTCTACAGTGTTGCACTATGGTCTATTTGAAATGGATCTCTCTTGAATTGTGGGTCGTTTCAGGCCCCGGAGGAAACATAATCGTACAATCGCAAACACGATTTAAAAAAACACACGAGGTCTGAATGGCTTACGTTGCAACCCTCCCTTGATTGGCTAATCATTTGGACAACGACAAAGATGGCCGCTGGGATTCCCCCTCAGGTACGTGGAGAAGGGTGTGTCTTTTATGAGTTTCAAGAGGCCAAGATAAAGTTGCCATTTGAGATGAGGCCAAAGTTTTCCCCTGATAACTTTACACTAGTGTGGAATGTGAATACCAGGAGCCAATCAAAACACAGGGCTCGTCTGTCAGCCAATCCCAAAAAATTCCTGGATGGTGTGTTGCCGGGCAGCTAGTTTGGAGTAAAGGACACTCAGTTTCCTGTAAACATAGAGCCGTCCATGAAATACTTCCCCGCGCTCACACACACACACACACACACACACACACACACACACACACACACACACACACCCACACACACACACACACCCACACACACACACACACACACCTCTCTCACCATCTAATAACAGTAATCAGGCATAAATAAATATTTTGGATGTTTTAAACGTTCCGCCTGGGCTGGACTTTGTGTGCAGACTATTACAACACTGAAGACTGTGTGTGTGTGTGTGTGTGTGTGTGTGTGTGTGTGTGTGTGTGTGTGTGTGTGTGTGTGTGTGTGTGTGTGTGTGTGTGTGTGTATTGCGTGTGTGTATATATATAACAAACTCAGTAATCAGCTGGTCCATCTAAAACCCTGTGTTCCTGTGAGACACGATCAGTACACTGGTACGGATGAGTACACACGGTGACCCACGCATCTGAGTAACGTCGGATGTCATGACACGCGTGTGTGCTTGCCGTGTCACACGTCTAGCGCTGTAAAACTGTTTTTAAATGACTTGGATCAACCTGGAAAAATACAGCTATATGAATATTGGTAAAATACTACATTTGTCAAAACCAAATATATGATGCAACCTTATGTTATTATTACCGATATTTAATGTCAATATAAACTAATATTTAATGTCAATACAAACTAATATTTCATGTCAATATAAACTAATATTTAATGTCAAAACAAACTAATATTTCATGTCAACATAAACTAATATTTCATGTCAAAACAAACTAAACTGAACTTAACATAAAATGGAAGACTTAAACAGGTTTCACTTATGACAGTACCATTCAAAATCCAGTTCAGACCAGAAGTGAAACTCTTCATGGTGAAACCAGATTCAGTCCAGAAGTGAAACTCTTCATGGTGAATCAAGATAAGAAACAAACTGAAAGCCAAATAAGCCACAGTTCCTCTTCTGATAGGCTGCCACCGCTACACTGCTCTTTTGATAGGCTGTCACCGCTACACTGCTCTCCTGATAGGCTGTCACCGCTACACTGCTCTTTTGATAGGCTGTCACCGCTACACTGCTCTCCTGATAGGCTGTCACCGCTACACTGCTCTTCTGATAGGCTGCCACCTCTACACTGCTCTCCTGATAGGCTGTCACCGCTACACTGCTCTTCTGATAGGCTGCCACCTCTACACTGCTCTACACTGCTCTTCTGATAGGCTGTCACCGCTACACTGCTCTTCTGATAGGCTGTCACCGCTACACTGCTCTTCTGATTGGCTACCACCTCTACACTGCTCTCCCTACAGCTATACAACGCCCATGACGTGTTGAAAGCAACAATCAATTAAACAAATTCACAGTTTGATTTTTCAGGACAAATTTAATAGAATAGTTTGAACAAACCAGAGGGTATACCAATCAGTGAAAACTCTTCAGGTGAACAACAGCCCCGCCCCCACTTCTTTTTTTTACCGTGGCCCTGTCTCTAACGTCACCACAATCTGTGTTGTTTTGATCGAATGGGTGTGTGTGTGTGTTTACATCCCCGTGTGTGTTGTGTTTACATGTGCCAACAATACAGTGTTGTTCTAGGCTAGCAAATACAGACCGCGAGACGCCACACCAACAATGACCCTCTCCCTCCCTCTTTCCTTCCTCAAACTCTAAACCCCGGTCTCTTCCCAGAAAATCAGAGGAGAGAAATGACACAACAAAAGCATCATCATATTCTTCATTGTTCATAACCCCTTTCCTACCCTCTCTCTTTCCCTCCTCTCATCCTCAAACTCTAAACCCCCGGTCTCTTCCCAGAAAGCAGAGGAGAGAAATGACACAACAAAAGCATCATCATATTCTTCATTGTTCATAACCCCTTTCCTACCCTCTCTCTTTCCCTCCTCTCATCCTCAAACTCTAAACCCCCGGTCTCTTCCCAGAAAAGCAGAGGAGAGAAATGAAACAACAAAATCATCATCATCATCATTCATAACCCCTTCCTACCCTCTCTCTTTCCCTCCTCTCATCCTCAAACTCTAAACCCCCGGTCTCTTCCCAGAAAAGCAGAGGAGAGAAATGAAACAACAAAAGCATCATCATCATCATCATCGTTCATAACCCCTCCCTACCAGTGGAGGCTCCTCAGAGGAGAAAAGGGGAGGACCGTCCTCCTAAGTGAATTTCATTTATTTTTATTTATAGTAAAAACATTTTAAAAGTTATCCTTTTTAAACTTACCAAATATATTCACATCACCAAATAATTGATTCAAACACAGTGTTTTGTAATAAAGGTCTACAGTAGCCTCAACAGCACTCTGTAGGGCAGCACCATGGAGTAGCCGGAGGACAGCTAGCTTCCGTCCTCCTCTGGGTACATTGACTTCAATACAAACCCTAGGAGGCTCATGGTTCTCACCCCACTTCCATAGACATACACAGTAACTATGACAACTTCCAGGAAAATATGGAGCCCAACAACACAGGATGCCCTCCACATCCTGTCCCAGCCTGACTTTGGCACACCAGGCCAGATTATTATTCACACCGGCACCAATAACCTGCGAGAGGAGCAGGAGAGAGTAGGCAGCCTGGTCAACAGAGTAGCAGAGAGAGGAGCAGGAGAGAGTAGACAGCCTGGTCAACAGAGTAGCAGAGAGAGGAACAGGAGAGAGTAGACAGCCTGGTCAACAGAGTAGCAGAGAGAGGAGCAGGAGAGAGTAGGCAGCCTGGACAACAGAGTAGCAGAGAGAGGAGCAGGAGAGAGTAGACAGCCTGGTCAACAGAGTAGCAGAGAGAGGAACAGGAGAGAGTAGGCAGCCTGGTCAACAGAGTAGCAGAGAGAGGAACAGGAGAGAGTAGGCAGCCTGGTCAACAGAGTAGCAGAGAGAGGAGCAGGAGAGAGTAGGCAGCCTGGTCAACAGAGTAGCAGAGAGAGGAGCAGGAGAGAGTAGGAAGCCTGGTCAACAGAGTAGCAGGGAGGGCCTCTGAGTGGTTCCCCAACTCCCACATCACCATCCGCACGTACACACTACAATTACTGAGGTTTATATATATATAGTACTGTACACACTACCATTACTGAGGTTTATATATACAGAGTACTGTACACACTACAATTACTGAGGTTTAAATATATAGAGTACTGCACACACTACAATTACTGATGTTTATATATATATAGTACTGCACACACTACAATTACTGATGTTTATATATATATAGTACTGCACACACTACAATTACTGAGGTTTAAATATATAGAGTACTGCACACACTACAATTACTGAGGTTTATATATATATAGTACTGTACACACTACAATTACTGAGGTTTATATATATAGAGTACTGTACACACTACAATTACTGAGGTTTATATATATATAGTACTGTACACACTACAATTACTGAGGATTAAATATATATAGTACTGTACACACTACAATTACTGAGGTTTATATATAGAAAGTACTGTACACACTACAATTACTGAGGTTTATATATATAGAGTACTGTACACACTACAATTACTGAGGTTTATATATATATAGTACTGTACACACTACAATTACTGAGGTTTATATATATATAGTACTGTACACACTACAATTACTGAGGATTAAATATATATAGTACTGTACACACTACAATTACTGAGGTTTATATATAGAAAGTACAGTACATACTACAATTACTGAGGTTTATATATATTGTAACGCTCTAGGTGTCGGGGTGTTTGTGGAATCAGACGCAGGAACAGCAGAGCTTCAATACGTTGAGTTTAATTCCCAACTCGTAAACCAAAAATGTCCAAACCGGACTACTGGGTGTCAAATAAACACCTGTCTTCAAAACATGAAGACAAAACCAGTACACAAAACACGAACCACTCCCGAAATCCAAAGAAACAGACGAACAATCCCGCACAAAGAAGCAGACAGGCTGGCTGACTAATAAAGCCACCCTGATTGCCAATTCCCTCAAACCAGGTGATACACATAAACACATAAGGAGGGGGAGGAAAAAGAGTCAGTGGCAGCTAGTAGGCCGGTGATGACGACCGCCGAGCGCCACCCGAACGGGAAGGAGAGCCTGCCTCGGTTGAAGTCGTGACAGATATAGAGTACAGTACACACTACAATTACTGAGGTTTATATATATATAGTACAGTACACACTACAATTACTGAGGTTTATATATATAGAGTACTGCACACACTACAATTACTGAGGTTTATATATATAGAGTACAGTACACACTAAAATTACTGAGGTTTATATATATAGAGTACTGCACACACTACAATTACTGAGGTTTATATATATATAGAGTACAGTACACACTACAATTACTGAGGTTTATATATATAGAGTACTGTACACACTACAATTACTGAGGTTTATATATATAGAGTACAGTACACACTACAATTACTGAGGTTTATATATATAGAGTACAGTACACACTACAATTACTGAGGTTTAAATATATAGAGTACAGTACACACTACAATTACTGAGGTTTAAATATATAGAGTACAGTACACACTACAATTACTGAGGTTTATATATATAGAGTACAGTACACACTACAATTACTGAGGTTTATATATATAGAGTACAGTACACACTACAATTACTGAGGTTTATATATATAGAGTACAGTACACACTACAATTACTGAGGTTTATATATATAGAGTACAGTACACACTACAATTACTGAGGTTTATATATATAGAGTACAGTACACACTACAATTACTGAGGTTTATATATATAGAGTACAGTACACACTACAATTACTGAGGTTTATATATATAGAGTACAGTACACACTACAATTACTGAGGTTTATATATATAGAGTACAGTACACACTACAATTACTGAGGTTTATATATATAGAGTACAGTACACACTACAATTACTGAGGTTTATATATATAGAGTACAGTACACACTACAATTACTGAGGTTTATATATATAGAGTACAGTACACACTACAATTACTGAGGTTTATATATATAGAAAGTACAGTACATACTACAATTACTGAGGTTTATATATATTGTAACGCTCTAGGTGTCGGGGTGTTTGTGGAATCAGACGCAGGAACAGCAGAGCTTCAATACGTTGAGTTTAATTCCCAACTCGTAAACCAAAAATGTCCAAACCGGACTACTGGGTGTCAAATAAACACCTGTCTTCAAAACATGAAGACAAAACCAGTACACAAAACACGAACCACTCCCGAAATCCAAAGAAACAGACGAACAATCCCGCACAAAGAAGCAGACAGGCTGGCTGACTAATAAAGCCACCCTGATTGCCAATTCCCTCAAACCAGGTGATACACATAAACACATAAGGAGGGGGAGGAAAAAGAGTCAGTGGCAGCTAGTAGGCCGGTGATGACGACCGCCGAGCGCCACCCGAACGGGAAGGAGAGCCTGCCTCGGTTGAAGTCGTGACAGATATAGAGTACAGTACACACTACAATTACTGAGGTTTATATATATATAGTACAGTACACACTACAATTACTGAGGTTTATATATATAGAGTACTGCACACACTACAATTACTGAGGTTTATATATATAGAGTACAGTACACACTAAAATTACTGAGGTTTATATATATAGAGTACTGCACACACTACAATTACTGAGGTTTATATATATATAGAGTACAGTACACACTACAATTACTGAGGTTTATATATATAGAGTACTGTACACACTACAATTACTGAGGTTTATATATATAGAGTACAGTACACACTACAATTACTGAGGTTTATATATATAGAGTACAGTACACACTACAATTACTGAGGTTTAAATATATAGAGTACAGTACACACTACAATTACTGAGGTTTAAATATATAGAGTACAGTACACACTACAATTACTGAGGTTTATATATATAGAGTACAGTACACACTACAATTACTGAGGTTTATATATATAGAGTACAGTACACACTACAATTACTGAGGTTTATATATATAGAGTACAGTACACACTACAATTACTGAGGTTTATATATATAGAGTACAGTACACACTACAATTACTGAGGTTTATATATATAGAGTACAGTACACACTACAATTACTGAGGTTTATATATATAGAGTACAGTACACACTACAATTACTGAGGTTTATATATATAGAGTACAGTACACACTACAATTACTGAGGTTTATATATATAGAGTACAGTACACACTACAATTACTGAGGTTTATATATATAGAGTACAGTACACACTACAATTACTGAGGTTTATATATATAGAGTACAGTACACACTACAATTACTGAGGTTTATATATATAGAGTACAGTACACACTACAATTACTGAGGTTTATATATATAGAGTACAGTACACACTACAATTACTGAGGTTTAAATATATAGAGTACAGTACACACTACAATTACTGAGGTTTATATATATAGAGTACAGTACACACTACAATTACTGAGGTTTATATATATAGAGTACAGTACACACTACAATTACTGAGGTTTATATATATAGAGTACAGTACACACTACAATTACTGAGGTTTATATATATAGAGTACAGTACACACTACAATTACTGAGGTTTATATATATAGTACTGTACACACTACAATTACTGAGGTTTATATATATATAGTACTGTACACACTACAATTACTGAGGTTTATATATATAGAGTACAGTACACACTACAATTACTGAGGTTTATATATATAGAGTACAGTACACACTACAATTACTGAGGTTTATATATATAGAGTACAGTACACACTACAATTACTGAGGTTTATATATATATAGTACTGTACACACTACAATTACTGAGGTTTATATATATAGAGTACTGTACACACTACAATTACTGAGGTTTATATATATAGAGTACAGTACACACTACAATTACTGAGGTTTATATATATAGAGTACAGTACACACTACAATTACTGAGGTTTATATATATAGAGTACTGTACACACTACAATTACTGAGGTTTATATATATAGAGTACAGTACACACTACAATTACTGAGGTTTATATATATAGAGTACAGTACACACTACAATTACTGAGGTTTATATATATAGAGTACAGTACACACTACAATTACTGAGGTTTATATATATAGAGTACAGTACACACTACCATTACTGAGGTTTATATATATAGAGTACAGTACACACTACAATTACTGAGGTTTATATATATAGAGTACAGTACACACTACAATTACTGAGGTTTATATATATAGAGTACAGTACACACTACAATTACTGAGGTTTATATATATAGAGTACAGTACACACTACAATTACTGAGGTTTAAATATATAGAGTACAGTACACACTACAATTACTGAGGTTTATATATATAGAGTACAGTACACACTACAATTACTGAGGTTTATATATATAGAGTACAGTACACACTACAATTACTGAGGTTTATATATATAGAGTACAGTACACACTACAATTACTGAGGTTTATATATATAGAGTACAGTACACACTACAATTACTGAGGTTTATATATATAGTACTGTACACACTACAATTACTGAGGTTTATATATATATAGTACTGTACACACTACAATTACTGAGGTTTATATATATAGAGTACAGTACACACTACAATTACTGAGGTTTATATATATAGAGTACAGTACACACTACAATTACTGAGGTTTATATATATAGAGTACAGTACACACTACAATTACTGAGGTTTATATATATATAGTACTGTACACACTACAATTACTGAGGTTTATATATATAGAGTACTGTACACACTACAATTACTGAGGTTTATATATATAGAGTACAGTACACACTACAATTACTGAGGTTTATATATATAGAGTACAGTACACACTACAATTACTGAGGTTTATATATATAGAGTACTGTACACACTACAATTACTGAGGTTTATATATATAGAGTACAGTACACACTACAATTACTGAGGTTTATATATATAGAGTACAGTACACACTACAATTACTGAGGTTTATATATATATAGAGTACAGTACACACTACAATTACTGAGGTTTATATATATATAGAGTACTGTACACACTACAATTACTGAGGTTTATATATATATAGAGTACTGTACACACTACAATTACTGAGGTTTATATATATATAGAGTACTGTACACACTACAATTACTGAGGTTTATATATATATAGAGTACTGTACACACTACAATTACTGAGGTTTATATATATATAGAGTACTGCACACACTACAATTACTGAGGTTTAAATATATATAGTACAGTACACACTACAATTACTGAGGTTTATATATATATAGAGTACTGTACACACTACAATTACTGAGGTTTATATATATATAGAGTACTGTACACACTACAATTACTGAGGTTTATATATATAGAGTACAGTACACACTACAATTACTGAGGTTTATATATATAGAGTACCATACACACTACAATTACTGAGGTTTATATATAGATAGAGTACAGTACACACTACAATTACTGAGGTTTATATATATAGAGTACAGTACACACTACAATTACTGAGGTTTATATATATAGAGTACAGTACACACTACAATTACTGAGGTTTATATATATAGAGTACTGTACACACTACAATTACTGAGGTTTATATATATATAGTACAGTACACACTACAATTACTGAGGTTTATATATATATAGTACAGTACACACTACAATTACTGAGGTTTATATATATAGAGTACTGTACACACTACAATTACTGAGGTTTAAATATATAGAGTACAGTACACACTACAATTACTGAGGTTTATATATATAGAGTACAGTACACACTACAATTACTGAGGTTTATATATATAGAGTACAGTACACACTACAATTACTGAGGTTTAAATATATATAGAGTACAGTACACACTACAATTACTGAGGTTTATATATATAGAGTACAGTACACACTACAATTACTGAGGTTTATATATATAGAGTACAGTACACACTACAATTACTGAGGTTTATATATATAGAGTACAGTACACACTACAATTACTGAGGTTTATATATATAGAGTACAGTACACACTACAATTACTGAGGTTTATATATATATAGTACTGTACACACTACAATTACTGAGGTTTATATATATAGAGTACTGTACACACTACAATTACTGAGGTTTATATATATAGAGTACAGTACACACTACAATTACTGAGGTTTATATATATAGAGTACAGTACACACTACAATTACTGAGGTTTATATATATAGAGTACTGTACACACTACAATTACTGAGGTTTATATATATAGAGTACAGTACACACTACAATTACTGAGGTTTATATATATAGAGTACAGTACACACTACAATTACTGAGGTTTATATATATAGAGTACAGTACACACTACAATTACTGAGGTTTATATATATAGAGTACAGTACACACTACCATTACTGAGGTTTATATATATAGAGTACAGTACACACTACAATTACTGAGGTTTATATATATAGAGTACAGTACACACTACAATTACTGAGGTTTATATATATAGAGTACAGTACACACTACAATTACTGAGGTTTATATATATAGAGTACTGTACACACTACAATTACTGAGGTTTATATATATAGAGTACAGTACACACTACAATTACTGAGGTTTATATATATAGAGTACAGTACACACTACAATTACTGAGGTTTATATATATATAGAGTACAGTACACACTACAATTACTGAGGTTTATATATATATAGAGTACTGTACACACTACAATTACTGAGGTTTATATATATATAGAGTACTGTACACACTACAATTACTGAGGTTTATATATATATAGAGTACTGTACACACTACAATTACTGAGGTTTATATATATATAGAGTACTGTACACACTACAATTACTGAGGTTTATATATATATAGAGTACTGCACACACTACAATTACTGAGGTTTAAATATATATAGTACAGTACACACTACAATTACTGAGGTTTATATATATATAGAGTACTGTACACACTACAATTACTGAGGTTTATATATATATAGAGTACTGTACACACTACAATTACTGAGGTTTATATATATAGAGTACAGTACACACTACAATTACTGAGGTTTATATATATAGAGTACCATACACACTACAATTACTGAGGTTTATATATAGATAGAGTACAGTACACACTACAATTACTGAGGTTTATATATATAGAGTACAGTACACACTACAATTACTGAGGTTTATATATATAGAGTACAGTACACACTACAATTACTGAGGTTTATATATATAGAGTACTGTACACACTACAATTACTGAGGTTTATATATATATAGTACAGTACACACTACAATTACTGAGGTTTATATATATATAGTACAGTACACACTACAATTACTGAGGTTTATATATATAGAGTACTGTACACACTACAATTACTGAGGTTTAAATATATAGAGTACAGTACACACTACAATTACTGAGGTTTATATATATAGAGTACAGTACACACTACAATTACTGAGGTTTATATATATAGAGTACAGTACACACTACAATTACTGAGGTTTAAATATATATAGAGTACAGTACACACTACAATTACTGAGGTTTATATATATAGAGTACAGTACACACTACAATTACTGAGGTTTATATATATAGAGTACAGTACACACTACAATTACTGAGGTTTATATATATAGAGTACAGTACACACTACAATTACTGAGGTTTATATATATAGAGTACAGTACACACTACAATTACTGAGGTTTATATATATATAGTACTGTACACACTACAATTACTGAGGTTTATATATATAGAGTACTGTACACACTACAATTACTGAGGTTTATATATATAGAGTACAGTACACACTACAATTACTGAGGTTTATATATATAGAGTACAGTACACACTACAATTACTGAGGTTTATATATATAGAGTACTGTACACACTACAATTACTGAGGTTTATATATATAGAGTACAGTACACACTACAATTACTGAGGTTTATATATATAGAGTACAGTACACACTACAATTACTGAGGTTTATATATATAGAGTACAGTACACACTACAATTACTGAGGTTTATATATATAGAGTACAGTACACACTACCATTACTGAGGTTTATATATATAGAGTACAGTACACACTACAATTACTGAGGTTTATATATATAGAGTACAGTACACACTACAATTACTGAGGTTTATATATATAGAGTACAGTACACACTACAATTACTGAGGTTTATATATATAGAGTACTGTACACACTACAATTACTGAGGTTTATATATATAGAGTACAGTACACACTACAATTACTGAGGTTTATATATATAGAGTACAGTACACACTACAATTACTGAGGTTTATATATATATAGAGTACAGTACACACTACAATTACTGAGGTTTATATATATATAGAGTACTGTACACACTACAATTACTGAGGTTTATATATATATAGAGTACTGTACACACTACAATTACTGAGGTTTATATATATATAGAGTACTGTACACACTACAATTACTGAGGTTTATATATATATAGAGTACTGTACACACTACAATTACTGAGGTTTATATATATATAGAGTACTGCACACACTACAATTACTGAGGTTTAAATATATATAGTACAGTACACACTACAATTACTGAGGTTTATATATATATAGAGTACTGTACACACTACAATTACTGAGGTTTATATATATATAGAGTACTGTACACACTACAATTACTGAGGTTTATATATATAGAGTACAGTACACACTACAATTACTGAGGTTTATATATATAGAGTACCATACACACTACAATTACTGAGGTTTATATATAGATAGAGTACAGTACACACTACAATTACTGAGGTTTATATATATAGAGTACAGTACACACTACAATTACTGAGGTTTATATATATAGAGTACAGTACACACTACAATTACTGAGGTTTATATATATAGAGTACTGTACACACTACAATTACTGAGGTTTATATATATATAGTACAGTACACACTACAATTACTGAGGTTTATATATATATAGTACAGTACACACTACAATTACTGAGGTTTATATATATAGAGTACTGTACACACTACAATTACTGAGGTTTAAATATATAGAGTACAGTACACACTACAATTACTGAGGTTTATATATATAGAGTACAGTACACACTACAATTACTGAGGTTTATATATATAGAGTACAGTACACACTACAATTACTGAGGTTTAAATATATATAGAGTACAGTACACACTACAATTACTGAGGTTTATATATATAGAGTACAGTACACACTACAATTACTGAGGTTTATATATATAGAGTACAGTACACACTACAATTACTGAGGTTTATATATATAGAGTACAGTACACACTACAATTACTGAGGTTTATATATATAGAGTACAGTACACACTACAATTACTGAGGTTTATATATATATAGTACTGTACACACTACAATTACTGAGGTTTATATATATAGAGTACTGTACACACTACAATTACTGAGGTTTATATATATAGAGTACAGTACACACTACAATTACTGAGGTTTATATATATAGAGTACAGTACACACTACAATTACTGAGGTTTATATATATAGAGTACTGTACACACTACAATTACTGAGGTTTATATATATAGAGTACAGTACACACTACAATTACTGAGGTTTATATATATAGAGTACAGTACACACTACAATTACTGAGGTTTATATATATAGAGTACAGTACACACTACAATTACTGAGGTTTATATATATAGAGTACAGTACACACTACCATTACTGAGGTTTATATATATAGAGTACAGTACACAC
Source organism: Salvelinus fontinalis (assembly GCF_029448725.1). Classification (NCBI taxonomy): domain Eukaryota; kingdom Metazoa; phylum Chordata; class Actinopteri; order Salmoniformes; family Salmonidae; genus Salvelinus; species Salvelinus fontinalis. Next base: position 94,064,942 of record NC_074666.1, read on the forward strand.
TACAATTACTGAGGTTTATATATATAGAGTACAGTACACACTACAATTACTGAGGTTTATATATATAGAGTACAGTACACACTACAATTACTGAGGTTTATATATATAGAGTACTGTACACACTACAATTACTGAGGTTTATATATATAGAGTACAGTACACACTACAATTACTGAGGTTTATATATATAGAGTACAGTACACACTACAATTACTGAGGTTTATATATATATAGAGTACAGTACACACTACAATTACTGAGGTTTATATATATATAGAGTACTGTACACACTACAATTACTGAGGTTTATATATATATAGAGTACTGTACACACTACAATTACTGAGGTTTATATATATATAGAGTACTGTACACACTACAATTACTGAGGTTTATATATATATAGAGTACTGTACACACTACAATTACTGAGGTTTATATATATATAGAGTACTGCACACACTACAATTACTGAGGTTTAAATATATATAGTACAGTACACACTACAATTACTGAGGTTTATATATATATAGAGTACTGTACACACTACAATTACTGAGGTTTATATATATATAGAGTACTGTACACACTACAATTACTGAGGTTTATATATATAGAGTACAGTACACACTACAATTACTGAGGTTTATATATATAGAGTACCATACACACTACAATTACTGAGGTTTATATATAGATAGAGTACAGTACACACTACAATTACTGAGGTTTATATATATAGAGTACAGTACACACTACAATTACTGAGGTTTATATATATAGAGTACAGTACACACTACAATTACTGAGGTTTATATATATAGAGTACTGTACACACTACAATTACTGAGGTTTATATATATATAGTACAGTACACACTACAATTACTGAGGTTTATATATATATAGTACAGTACACACTACAATTACTGAGGTTTATATATATAGAGTACTGTACACACTACAATTACTGAGGTTTAAATATATAGAGTACAGTACACACTACAATTACTGAGGTTTATATATATAGAGTACAGTACACACTACAATTACTGAGGTTTATATATATAGAGTACAGTACACACTACAATTACTGAGGTTTAAATATATATAGAGTACAGTACACACTACAATTACTGAGGTTTATATATATAGAGTACAGTACACACTACAATTACTGAGGTTTATATATATAGAGTACAGTACACACTACAATTACTGAGGTTTATATATATAGAGTACAGTACACACTACAATTACTGAGGTTTATATATATAGAGTACAGTACACACTACAATTACTGAGGTTTATATATATATAGTACTGTACACACTACAATTACTGAGGTTTATATATATAGAGTACTGTACACACTACAATTACTGAGGTTTATATATATAGAGTACAGTACACACTACAATTACTGAGGTTTATATATATAGAGTACAGTACACACTACAATTACTGAGGTTTATATATATAGAGTACTGTACACACTACAATTACTGAGGTTTATATATATAGAGTACAGTACACACTACAATTACTGAGGTTTATATATATAGAGTACAGTACACACTACAATTACTGAGGTTTATATATATAGAGTACAGTACACACTACAATTACTGAGGTTTATATATATAGAGTACAGTACACACTACCATTACTGAGGTTTATATATATAGAGTACAGTACACACTACAATTACTGAGGTTTATATATATAGAGTACAGTACACACTACAATTACTGAGGTTTATATATATAGAGTACAGTACACACTACAATTACTGAGGTTTATATATATAGAGTACTGTACACACTACAATTACTGAGGTTTATATATATAGAGTACAGTACACACTACAATTACTGAGGTTTATATATATAGAGTACAGTACACACTACAATTACTGAGGTTTATATATATATAGAGTACAGTACACACTACAATTACTGAGGTTTATATATATATAGAGTACTGTACACACTACAATTACTGAGGTTTATATATATATAGAGTACTGTACACACTACAATTACTGAGGTTTATATATATATAGAGTACTGTACACACTACAATTACTGAGGTTTATATATATATAGAGTACTGTACACACTACAATTACTGAGGTTTATATATATATAGAGTACTGCACACACTACAATTACTGAGGTTTAAATATATATAGTACAGTACACACTACAATTACTGAGGTTTATATATATATAGAGTACTGTACACACTACAATTACTGAGGTTTATATATATATAGAGTACTGTACACACTACAATTACTGAGGTTTATATATATAGAGTACAGTACACACTACAATTACTGAGGTTTATATATATAGAGTACCATACACACTACAATTACTGAGGTTTATATATAGATAGAGTACAGTACACACTACAATTACTGAGGTTTATATATATAGAGTACAGTACACACTACAATTACTGAGGTTTATATATATAGAGTACAGTACACACTACAATTACTGAGGTTTATATATATAGAGTACTGTACACACTACAATTACTGAGGTTTATATATATATAGTACAGTACACACTACAATTACTGAGGTTTATATATATATAGTACAGTACACACTACAATTACTGAGGTTTATATATATAGAGTACTGTACACACTACAATTACTGAGGTTTAAATATATAGAGTACAGTACACACTACAATTACTGAGGTTTATATATATAGAGTACAGTACACACTACAATTACTGAGGTTTATATATATAGAGTACAGTACACACTACAATTACTGAGGTTTAAATATATATAGAGTACAGTACACACTACAATTACTGAGGTTTATATATATAGAGTACAGTACACACTACAATTACTGAGGTTTATATATATAGAGTACAGTACACACTACAATTACTGAGGTTTATATATATAGAGTACAGTACACACTACAATTACTGAGGTTTATATATATAGAGTACAGTACACACTACAATTACTGAGGTTTATATATATATAGTACTGTACACACTACAATTACTGAGGTTTATATATATAGAGTACTGTACACACTACAATTACTGAGGTTTATATATATAGAGTACAGTACACACTACAATTACTGAGGTTTATATATATAGAGTACAGTACACACTACAATTACTGAGGTTTATATATATAGAGTACTGTACACACAACAATTACTGAGGTTTATATATATAGAGTACAGTACACACTACAATTACTGAGGTTTATATATATAGAGTACAGTACACACTACAATTACTGAGGTTTATATATATAGAGTACAGTACACACTACAATTACTGAGGTTTATATATATAGAGTACAGTACACACTACCATTACTGAGGTTTATATATATAGAGTACAGTACACACTACAATTACTGAGGTTTATATATATAGAGTACAGTACACACTACAATTACTGAGGTTTATATATATAGAGTACAGTACACACTACAATTACTGAGGTTTATATATATAGAGTACTGTACACACTACAATTACTGAGGTTTATATATATAGAGTACAGTACACACTACAATTACTGAGGTTTATATATATAGAGTACAGTACACACTACAATTACTGAGGTTTATATATATATAGAGTACAGTACACACTACAATTACTGAGGTTTATATATATATAGAGTACTGTACACACTACAATTACTGAGGTTTATATATATATAGAGTACTGTACACACTACAATTACTGAGGTTTATATATATATAGAGTACTGTACACACTACAATTACTGAGGTTTATATATATATAGAGTACTGTACACACTACAATTACTGAGGTTTATATATATATAGAGTACTGCACACACTACAATTACTGAGGTTTAAATATATATAGTACAGTACACACTACAATTACTGAGGTTTATATATATATAGAGTACTGTACACACTACAATTACTGAGGTTTATATATATATAGAGTACTGTACACACTACAATTACTGAGGTTTATATATATAGAGTACAGTACACACTACAATTACTGAGGTTTATATATATAGAGTACCATACACACTACAATTACTGAGGTTTATATATAGATAGAGTACAGTACACACTACAATTACTGAGGTTTATATATATAGAGTACAGTACACACTACAATTACTGAGGTTTATATATATAGAGTACAGTACACACTACAATTACTGAGGTTTATATATATAGAGTACTGTACACACTACAATTACTGAGGTTTATATATATATAGTACAGTACACACTACAATTACTGAGGTTTATATATATATAGTACAGTACACACTACAATTACTGAGGTTTATATATATAGAGTACTGTACACACTACAATTACTGAGGTTTAAATATATAGAGTACAGTACACACTACAATTACTGAGGTTTATATATATAGAGTACAGTACACACTACAATTACTGAGGTTTATATATATAGAGTACAGTACACACTACAATTACTGAGGTTTAAATATATATAGAGTACAGTACACACTACAATTACTGAGGTTTATATATATAGAGTACAGTACACACTACAATTACTGAGGTTTATATATATAGAGTACAGTACACACTACAATTACTGAGGTTTATATATATAGAGTACAGTACACACTACAATTACTGAGGTTTATATATATAGAGTACAGTACACACTACAATTACTGAGGTTTATATATATATAGTACTGTACACACTACAATTACTGAGGTTTATATATATAGAGTACAGTACACACTACAATTACTGAGGTTTATATATATAGAGTACAGTACACACTACAATTACTGAGGTTTATATATATAGAGTACTGTACACACTACAATTACTGAGGTTTATATATATAGAGTACAGTACACACTACAATTACTGAGGTTTATATATATAGAGTACAGTACACACTACAATTACTGAGGTTTATATATATATAGAGTACAGTACACACTACAATTACTGAGGTTATATATATATAGAGTACTGTACACACTACAATTACTGAGGTTTATATATATAGAGTACTGTACACACTACAATTACTGAGGTTTATATATATAGAGTACTGTACACACTACAATTACTGAGGTTTATATATATATAGAGTACTGTACACACTACAATTACTGAGGTTTATATATATATAGAGTACTGCACACACTACAATTACTGAGGTTTAAATATATATAGTACAGTACACACTACAATTACTGAGGTTTATATATATATAGAGTACTGTACACACTACAATTACTGAGGTTATATATATATAGAGTACTGTACACACTACAATTACTGAGGTTTATATATATAGAGTACAGTACACACTACAATTACTGAGGTTTATATATATAGAGTACCATACACACTACAATTACTGAGGTTTATATATAGATAGAGTACAGTACACACTACAATTACTGAGGTTTATATATATAGAGTACAGTACACACTACAATTACTGAGGTTTATATATATAGAGTACAGTACACACTACAATTACTGAGGTTTATATATATATAGAGTACTGTACACACTACAATTACTGAGGTTTATATATATATAGTACAGTACACACTACAATTACTGAGGTTTATATATATATAGTACAGTACACACTACAATTACTGAGGTTTATATATATAGAGTACTGTACACACTACAATTACTGAGGTTTAAATATATAGAGTACAGTACACACTACAATTACTGAGGTTTATATATATAGAGTACAGTACACACTACAATTACTGAGGTTTATATATATAGAGTACAGTACACACTACAATTACTGAGGTTTAAATATATATAGAGTACAGTACACACTACAATTACTGAGGTTTATATATATAGAGTACAGTACACACTACAATTACTGAGGTTTATATATATATAGTATTATATAAGTTAAACTGGACACCTTAATGAGGCAGTGAATGAACTGAGAGAGAAAGCACGCAGGGCATTCTACACCATTAAAAAGCAAAAGCAAATTGAAATACCTATTAAAATTTGGCTAAAACTAATTGAATGTGTCATTGAACCAATTGCACTTTATGGCAGCGAGGTGTGGGGTCCACTTGCAAAACAAGATTTCATCAAATGGGACAAACACTCCATTGAAACCCTGCATGCAGAGTTCTGTAAGATTCTCCTACATGTCCAGAGGAAAACTACAAACAATGCATGCAGGGCAGAATTAGGCCAATATCCACTAATAATAAAAACTCAAAAAAGAGCAATTAAGTTTTGGAAACATCTAAAATACAGTGACCCCCTCTCATATCACTACCAAGCCCTGCAATACCAAGAGCTGAGCAAAGAAAAGAGTCCACTCATCCAGCTGGTCCTGGGGCTGAGTTCACTAACCTGTTCTACTAACACACTGAAGCCTCAGGACCAGAACATCCAATCAATCAGGATAAACCAAATTACAACACAGTCAAAACAAAACTACATTGCTTATTGGGAAACACAAGCACAAGCATAGAGCAAAATGCAGTGCTATCTGGCCCTAAATCGACAGTACACCATGGCTAACTATTTGACTATGGTTACTGATCAAAACCTTAGAAAAACCTTGACAAAGTACAGGCTCAGTGAGCACAGCCTTGCCATTGAGAAGGGTAGACACAGGAAAACCTGGCTCCCTGTAGAGGAAAGGCTGTGCAACCACTGCACAACAGCAGAACCTGA
>NC_074666.1:94076668-94109168 GCF_029448725.1 Salvelinus fontinalis
TATAACAACGATGTAGGCTGTGTGTAGCGGTTATGATATGAGCTATGCTGTCTAGGACGTTACTATAACTAACGTGGAGACTACGATGTAGGCTGTGTGTAGTGGTTATGATATGAGCTATGCTGTCTAGGACGTTACTATAACAACGATGTAGGCTGTGTGTAGTGGTTATGATATGAGCTATGTTGTCTAGGACGTTACTATAACGTGGAGACAACGATGTAGGCTGTGTGTAGCGGTTATGATATGAGCTATGCTGTCTAGGACGTTACTATAACAACGATGTAGGCTGTGTGTAGTGGTTATGATATGAGCTATGCTGTCTAGGACGTTACTATAACAACGATGTAGGCTGTGTGTAGTGGTTATGATATGAGCTATGTTGTCTAGGACGTTACTATAACATGGAGACAACGATGTAGGCTGTGTGTAGCGGTTATGATATGAGCTATGCTGTCTAGGACGTTACTATAGCAACGATGTAGGCTGTGTGTAGCGGTTATGATATGAGCTATGCTGTCTAGGACGTTACTATAACATGGAGACAACGATGTAGGCTGTGTGTAGTGGTTATGATATGAGCTATGCTGTCTAGGACGTTACTATAACAACGATGTAGGCTGTGTGTAGCGGTTATGATATGAGCTATGCTGTCTAGGATGTTACTATAACAACGATGTAGGCTGTGTGTAGTGGTTATGATATGAGCTATGTTGTCTAGGACGTTACTATAACGTGGAGACAACGATGTAGGCTGTGTGTAGCGGTTATGATATGAGCTATGTTGTCTAGGACGTTACTATAACATGGAGACAACGATGTAGGCTGTGTGTAGTGGTTATGATATGAGCTATGCTGTCTAGGACGTTACTATAACATAGAGACAACGATGTAGGCTGTGTGTAGTGGTTATGATATGAGCTATGCTGTCTAGGACGTTACTATAACTAACATGGAGACAACGATGTAGGCTGTGTGTAGCGGTTATGATATGATTTGGCTTGTAAAAGTATTTTTTTGTTGCCATGGTCAGATACAGCTGATGTGTTGCCATGGTCACAGACAGCTGATGTGTTGTGCGTTGAAGTCCACAAGAGAAAGGGGGGAAAAGGTGAGAGGAGTAGAGAGGAGTAGACGCCAGAAGGAATTATGACGTGGCTGCTATGAACGTGAACTGTTTTTTTTTTACGTCCGGGTGTATTCATTCCGGACGTTTCTGTTTTAGGAAAAACTGAAGCGAACGGAAACGGGGATAGAAACATACCTGGATTTTTTTGTCCAATAGAAAATTCCGTTTAGCAACTGTTGGACTAATGATTACAACCTAAGATCAGCTAGATGCAAGAGCCCAAACAACTAACTGTATTTATTTATTCTGCTCCTTTGCTCCCCATTATTTCTATCTCTACTTTGCACATTCTTCCACTGCAAGTCTACCATTCCAGTGTTTCACTTGCTATATTGTATTTACTTCGCCACAATGGCCTTTTTTTTGCCTTTACCTCCCTTATCTCACCTCATTTGCTCACATCGTATATAGACTTATTTTTCTACTGTATTATTGACTGTATGTTTTGTTTATTCCATGTGTAACCCTGTTGTTGTTGTATGTGTCGAACTGCTTTGCTTTATCTTGGCCAGGTCGCAGTTATAAATGAGAACTTGTTTTCAACTTGCCTACCTGGTTAAATAAAAGGTGAAATAAATAAATAAAATGAATAAATAAAGAGTGTACAAAAGAGGTATTGAATGTGTCTCTGTTTGTCACCTCCATTTTGTCTTTCGACTTGTGTACGCCTACTGTTGTCATCTTTCATTCATTGGTTAGATTGTAGCAACCTCATAATGGGTACAGGGAAACATGTCCATATCATGTAGGAACCTAAACCCTATCACTGTTACATTGAACTGGGTGAATATGAATGACAGTAACCTAAACCTATCACTGTTACATTGAACTGGGTGAATATGAATGACAGTAACCTAAACCTATCACTGTTACATTGAACTGGGTGAATATGAATGACAGTAACCTAAACCTATCACTGGTACATTGAACTGGGTGAATATGAATGACAGTAACCTAAACCTATCACTGTTACATTGAACTGGGTGAATATGAATGACAGTAACCTAAACCTATCACTGTTACTTTGAACTGGGTGAATATGAATGACAGTAACCTAAACCCTATCACTGTTACATTGAACTGGGTGAATATGAATGACAGTAACCTAAACCTATCACTGTTACATTGAACTGGGTGAATATGAATGACAGTAACCTAAACCTATCACTGTTACATTGAACTGGGTGAATATGAATGACAGTAACCTAAACCTATCAATGTTACATTGAACTGGGTGAATATGAATGACAGTAACCTATCACTGTTACATTGAACTGGGTGAATATGAATGACAGTAACCTAAACCTATCACTGAGCTGGGTGAATATGAATGACAGTAACCTATCACTGTTACATTGAACTGGGTGAATATGAATGACAGTAACCTAAACCTATCACTGTTACATTGAACTGGGTGAATATGAATGACAGTAACCTATCACTGTTACATTGAACTGGGTGAATATGAATGACAGTAACCTAAACCTATCACTGTTACATTGAACTGGGTGAATATGAATGACAGTAACCTAAACCTATCACTGTTACATTGAACTGGGTGAATATGAATGACAGTAACCTAAACCTATCACTGTTACATTGAACTGGGTGAATATGAATGATAGTAACCTAAACCTATCTCTGTTACATTGAACTGGGTGAATATGAATGACAGTAACCTAAACCTATCACTGTTACATTGAACTGGGTGAATATGAATGACAGTAACCTAAACCTATCACTGTTACATTGAACTGGGTGAATATGAATGACAGTAACCTAAACCTATCACTGTTACATTGAACTGGGTGAATATGAATGACAGTAACCTAAACCTATCACTGTTACATTGAACTGGGTGAATATGAATGACAGTAACCTAAACCTATCAATGTTACATTGAACTGGGTGAATATGAATGACAGTAACCTATCACTGTTACATTGAACTGGGTGAATATGAATGACAGTAACCTAAACCTATCACTGAGCTGGGTGAATATGAATGACAGTAACCTATCACTGTTACATTGAACTGGGTGAATATGAATGACAGTAACCTAAACCTATCACTGTTACATTGAACTGGGTGAATATGAATGACAGTAACCTATCACTGTTACATTGAACTGGGTGAATATGAATGACAGTAACCTAAACCTATCACTGTTACATTGAACTGGGTGAATATGAATATGAATGACAGGAGCCTAAACCTATCACTGTTACATTGAACTGGGTGAATATGAATGACAGTCACCTAAACCTATCACTGTTACATTGAACTGGGTGAATATGAATGACAGTAACCTAAACCTATCACTGTTACATTGAACTGGGTGAATATGAATGACAGTAACCTAAACCCTATCACTGTTACATTGAACTGGGTGAATATGAATGACAGTAACCTAAACCTATCACTGTTACATTGAACTGGGTGAATATGAATGACAGTAACCTATCACTGTTACATTGAACTGGGTGAATATGAATGACAGTAACCTAAACCTATCACTGTTACATTGAACTGGGTGAATATGAATGATAGTAACCTAAACCTATCAATGTTACATTGAACTGGGTGAATATGAATGACAGTAACCTATCACTGTTACATTGAACTGGGTGAATATGAATGACAGTAACCTAAACCTATCACTGAGCTGGGTGAATATGAATGACAGTAACCTATCACTGTTACATTGAACTGGGTGAATATGAATGACAGTAACCTAAACCTATCACTGTTACATTGAACTGGGTGAATATGAATGACAGTAACCTAAACCTATCACTGTTACATTGAACTGGGTGAATATGAATGACAGTAACCTAAACCTATCACTGTTACATTGAACTGGGTGAATATGAATGACAGTAACCTAAACCTATCACTGTTACATTGAACTGGGTGAATATGAATGACAGTAACCTAAACCTATCACTGTTACATTGAACTGGGTGAATATGAATGATAGTAACCTAAACCTATCACTGTTACATTGAACTGGGTGAATATGAATGATAGTAACCTAAACCCTATCACTGTTACATTGAACTGGGTGAATATGAATGACAGTAACCTAAACCTATCACTGTTACGTTGAACTGGGTGAATATGAATGACAGTAACCTATCACTGTTACATTGAACTGGGTGAATATGAATGACAGTAACCTAAACCCTATCACTGTTACATTGAACTGGGTGAATATGAATGACAGTAACCTAAACCTATCACTGTTACATTGAACTGGGTGAATATGAATGACAGTAACCTAAACCTATCACTGTTACATTGAACTGGGTGAATATGAATGACAGTAACCTAAACCTATCACTGTTACATTGAACTGGGTGAATATGAATGACAGTAACCTATCACTGTTACATTGAACTGGGTGAATATGAATGACAGTAACCTATCGATGTTACATTGAAGTGGGTGAATATGAATGACAGTATCCTAAACCTATCACTGTTACATTGAACTGGGTGAATATGAATGACAGTAACCTAAACCTATCACTGTTACATTGAACTGGGTGAATATGAATGACAGTAACCTAAACCTATCACTGTTACATTGAACTGGGTGAATATGAATGACAGTAACCTAAACCTATCACTGTTACATTGAACTGGGTGAATATGAATGACAGTAACCTAAACCTATCACTGTTACATTGAACCGGGTGAATGGAATATGAATGACAGTAACCTAAACCTATCACTGTTACATTGAACTGGGTGAATATGAATGACAGTAACCTAAACCTATCACTGTTACATTGAACTGGGTGAATATGAATGACAGTAACCTAAACCCTATCACTGTTACATTGAACTGGGTGAATATGAATGACAGTAACCTAAACCTATCACTGTTACATTGAACTGGGTGAATATGAATGACAGTAACCTAAACCTATCGCTGTTACATTGAACTGGGTGAATATGAATGACAGTAACCTAAACCCTATCACTGTTACATTGAACTGGGTGAATATGAATGACAGTAACCTATCACTGTTACATTGAACTGGGTGAATATGAATGACAGTAACCTATCACTGTTACATTGAACTGGGTGAATATGAATGACAGTAACCTATCACTGTTACATTGAACTGGGTGAATATGAATGACAGTAACCTAAACCTATCACTGTTACATTGAACTGGGTGAATATGAATGATAGTAACCTAAACCTATCACTGTTACATTGAACTGGGTGAATATGAATATGAATGACAGTAACCTAAACCTGTCACTGTTACATTGAACTGGGTGAATATGAATGACAGTAACCTAAACCTATCACTGTTACATTGAACTGGGTGAATATGAATGACAGTAACCTAAACCTATCACTGTTACATTGAACTGGGTGAATATGAATGACAGTAACCTAAACCTATAACTGTTACATTGAACTGGGTGAATATGAATGACAGTAACCTAAACCTATCACTGTTACATTGAACTGGGTGAATATGAATGACAGTAACCTAAACCTATCACTGTTACATTGAACTGGGTGAATATGAATGATAGTAACCTAAACCTATCACTGTTACATTGAACTGGGTGAATATGAATGACAGTAACCTAAACCTATCACTGTTACATTGAACTGGGTGAATATGAATGACAGTAACCTAAACCTATCACTGTTACATTGAACTGGGTGAATATGAATGACAGTAACCTAAACCTATCACATTGAACTGGGTGAATATGAATGACAGTAACCTATCACTGTTACATTGAACTGGGTGAATATGAATGACAGTATCCTAAACCCTATCACTGTTACATTGAACTGGGTGAATATGAATGACAGTAACCTAAACCTATCACTGTTACATTGAACTGGGTGAATATGAATGACAGTAACCTAAACCTATCACTGTTACATTGAACTGGGTGAATATGAATGACAGTAACCTAAACCTGTCACTGTTACATTGAACTGGGTGAATATGAATGACAGTAACCTAAACCTATCACTGTTACATTGAACTGGGTGAATATGAATGACAGTAACCTAAACCTATCACTGTTACATTGAACTGGGTGAATATGAATGACAGTAACCTAAACCTATCACTGTTACATTGAACTGGGTGAATATGAATGACAGTAACCTAAACCTATCACTGTTACATTGAACTGGGTGAATATGAATGACAGTAACCTAAACCTATCACTGTTACATTGAACTGGGTGAATATGAATGACAGTAACCTAAACCTATCACTGTTACATTGAACTGGGTGAATATGAATGACAGTAACCTATCACTGTTACATTGAACTGGGTGAATATGAATGACAGTAACCTAAACCTATTGATGTTATACTGAATATATTATTAATATTAAACTGAAATATGAATGACAGCCATCCGATATGACGTAATAGACATAAAGCGAAGCTCATTTAAAAAAAAACTAAATTGTTCTACCTCATCTTAAAACAGCACTACTGCTCCCTCCCTCCCTCCCTCCCCCTCTCCCCCTCTCCCCCTCTCTCCCTCTCTCCCTCTCTCCCTCTCTCCCTCTCTCCCTCTCTCCCTCTCTCCCTCCCTCCCTCCCTCCCTCCCTCTAACTTCTGCTCACAGTCAATCATATTGTTTCACTTTCACGATGAAAACACCAGCTCCATTGTTTACTACAGGTTCATTAAACACGAAACTACAAGCTTCGATCATTCCTGTAACCAAATTCCTCTTTCTAGTCTTCCTCCTCAGTCGTTACGTGGTGTGTTTTATTTACAGAAGGACGGCCATCTGGTACACATCATCTGGATATACCACCCTTCAGATTATAAAAAATTCATGGCTTTAAAATGGTTCATTAATGAAGCACTAATCAATTCATGAATTCAAATTCAATGGTGGTACATGGTGCCGACCAATAAACAACATCAAATTATAACTAGGAAACGAGTGCTATTTACTATACATCTTTACATCGTAGTAACACTTATTGCCATAAGTACTTTCTGGGAAAAATAAAGTGGTTTTATTCTATTGTATATATTTTTTTATCAGCTTCATATTCAAGTGAACAAACTTCACCCAAAGGCAGCAATGTAAAAGTAAACCTGGATTACATCTAGCAACCGAAATAAAGAGAGACTAGAGGAGTCCAGACATCAGGAGAGACTAGAGGAGTCCAGACATCAGGAGAGAGGAGTCCAGACATCAGGAGAGAGGAGTCCAGACATCAGGAGAGACTAGAGGAGTCCAGACATCAGGAGAGACTAGAGGAGTCCAGACATCAGGAGAGACTAGAGGAGTCCAGACATCAGGAGAGAGGAGTCCAGACATCAGGAGAGACTAGAGGAGTCCAGACATCAGGAGAGACTAGAGGAGTCCAGACATCAGGAGAGAGGAGTCCAGACATCAGGAGAGACTAGAGGAGTCCAGACATCAGGAGAGACTAGAGGAGTCCAGACATCAGGAGAGAGGAGTCCAGACATCAGGAGAGACTAGAGGAGTCCAGACATCAGGAGAGAGGAGTCCAGACATCAGGAGAGACTAGAGGAGTCCAGACATCAGGAGAGAGGAGTCCAGACATCAGGAGAGACTAGAGGAGTCCAGACATCAGGAGAGACTAGAGGAGTCCAGACATCAGGAGAAGACTAGAGGAGTCCAGACATCAGGAGAAGACGAGAGGAGTCCAGACATCAGGAGAGACTAGAGGAGTCCAGACATCAGGAGAGACGAGAGGAGTCCAGACATCAGGAGAGACTAGAGGAATCCAGACATCAGGAGAGACTAGAGGAGTCCAGACATCAGGAGAGTCGAGAGGAGTCCAGACATCAGGAGAGACGAGAGGAGTCCAGACATCAGGAGAGACGAGAGGAGTCCAGACATCAGGAGACACTAGAGGAGTCCAGCCATCAGGAGAGACTAGAGGAGTCCAGACATCAGGAGGGGAGTCCAGACATCAGGAGAGACTAGAGGAGTCCAGACATCAGGAAAGACTAGAGGAGTCCAGACATCAGGAGAGACTAGAGGAGTCCAGACATCAGGAGAGACTAGAGGAGTCCAGACATCAGGAGAGACTAGAGGAGTCCAGACATCAGGAGAGACGAGAGGAGTCCAGACATCAGGAGAGACGAGAGGAGTCCAGACATCAGGAGAGACGAGAGGAGTCCAGACATCGGGAGAGACTAGAGGAGTCCAGACATCGGGAGAGAATATAGGAGTCCAGACATCAAGAGAGACTATAGGAGTCCAGACATCAGGAGAGACGAGAGGAGTCCAGACATCAGGAGAGACGAGAGGAGTCCAGACATCAGGAGAGACGAGAGGAGTCCAGACATCAGGAGAGACGAGAGGAGTCCAGACATCAGGGGAGACGAGAGGAGTCCAGACATCAGGGGAGACGAGAGGAGTCCAGACATCAGGAGAGACGAGAGGAGTCCAGATATCAGGGGAGACGAGAGGAGTCCAGACATCAGGAGAGACGAGAGGAGTCCAGACATCAGGAGAGACGAGAGAAATCCAGACATCAGGAGAGACGAGAGGAGTCCAGACATCAGGAGAGACGAGAGGAGTCCAGACATCAGGAGAGACTAGAGGAGTCTAGACATCAGGAGAGACGAGAGGAGTCCAGACATCAGGAGAGACTAGAGGAGTCCAGACATCAGGAGAGACGAGAGGAGTCCAGACATCAGGAGAGACGAGAGGAGTCCAGACATCAGGAGAGACGAGAGGAGTCCAGACATCAGGAGAGACTAGAGGAGTCTAGACATCAGGAGAGACTAGAGGAGTCCAGACATCAGGAGAAGACTAGAGGAGTCCAGACATCAGGAGAGACTAGAGGAGTCCAGACATCAGGAGAAGACTAGAGGAGTCCAGACATCAGGAGAAGACTAGAGGAGTCCAGACATCAGGAGAGACGAGAGGAGTCCAGACATCAGGAGAGACTAGAGGAGTCTAGACATCAGGAGAGACTAGAGGAGTCCAGACATCAGGAGAAGACTAGAGGAGTCCAGACATCAGGAGAGAGGAGTCCAGACATCAGGAGAGAGGAGTCCAGACATCAGGAGAGACTAGAGGAGTCCAGACAACAGGAGAGACTAGAGGAGTCCAGACATCAGGAGAGACGAGGAGTCCAGACATCAGGAGAGACTAGAGGAGTCCAGACATCAGGAGAGACTAGAAGAGCCAGCTCTCAGCCCTAGCTAAGTATTGTAAGGCCACTCCAAAAGAGAAAGTGTGCAGTTGTCTGTAGAAGTGGTCTGTTTAATCCTTTCAGTGCTGATAAGAATAACTTTATTTTGTATTCATCGTAATTAACTGAATCATTTCCAGGAAGAAATAAGCAATCAACGTGTATTGAGTGAATAATACCCCAGATGCTATCGCAACAGGAATTCTTGTGTTTGTATCATCAACACTGTTACGATTATAGGCGTAAGGGGAAAGTTTCCTTATGCCCGGATCCTGGGGTCAGTCAATAGAGGAAGCTGATCCTAGATCTGCATACCTAAGTTGAACTTCATCAAAGAGAGATAAGGTAATGTTTGCTTTACTGTAAATCATGTGATTTACTTGAACACTACAGAGAAAGCAAAAGCATTCTCATACTAATACCAAACCAGGAATGTGAAGTAATATAGGACATGTAGGGTAAAGTAGGATATTGTAGGATATTACAGGACATACTGTATAGTGTAATGTAAGGTAATAAATGTAACGGATGTGAAATGGCTAGCTAGTTAGCGGGTACGCGCTAGTAGCATTTCAATCAGTTACGTCACTTGCTCTGAAAACTAGAAGTAGGGTTGCACCTTGCTCTGCAAGGGCCGTGGCTTTTGTGGAGCGATGGGTAACGACGCTTCGTGGGTGTCAGTTGTTGATGTGTGCAGAAGGTCCCTGGTTCGCGCCCGAGGTCGGGGCGAGGGGACGTACTAAAGTTATACTGTTACATAAAGGACATATAGGATAATGTAGGGTTATGTAGGACGTATATGGTAATGTAGGGTATTGTAGGATATTACAGGACATACTGTATAGTGTAATGTAAGGTAATAAAGGACATGTAGGATAATGTAGGATAATGTAGGGTTATGTAGGACGTATATGGTAATGTAGGGTATTGTAGGATATTACAGGACATACTGTATAGTGTAATGTAATACAGGACATATAGGGTATTGTAGGATATTACAGGACATACTGTATAGTGTAATGTAAGGTAATAAAGGACATATAGGATAATGTAGGGTTATGTAGGACGTATATGGTAATGTAGGGTATTGTAGGATATTACAGGACATACTGTGTAGTGTAATGTAAGGTAATAAAGGACATATAGGATAATGTAGGGTTATGTAGGATGTATATGGTAATGTAGGGTAATGTAGGATATTACAGGACATACTGTATAGTGTAATGTAATACAGGACATATAGGGTAATGTAGGGTAATGTAGGACTATTACAGGACATACTGTATAGTGTAATGTAATATAGGACATATAGGGTAATGTGGGGTAATGTAGGATATTACAGGACATACTGTATAGTGTAATGTAATACAGGACATATAGGGTAATGTAGGGTAATGTAGGATATTACAGGACATACTGTATAGTGTAATGTAATACAGGACATATAGGGTAATGTAGGGTAATGTAGGACTATTACAGGACATACTGTATAGTGGAATGTAATATAGGACATATAGGATCATGTAGGGTAATGTAGATTATTACAGGACATACTGTATAGTGTAATGTAATATAGGACATATAGGGTAATGTAGGGTAATGTAGGATATTACAGGACATACTGTATAGTGTAATGGAGGGTAATATAGGACATATAGAGTAATGTAGGATATTACAGGACATGTAGGGTAATGTAGGGTATACAGGACATGTAGGGTAATGTAGGGTATACAGGACATGTAGGGTAATGTAGGGTATACAGGATATGTAGGGTAATGTAGAGTCTACAGGACATGTAGGGTAATGTAGAGTCTACAGGACATGTAGGGTAATATAGGGTATACAGGACATGTAGGGTAATGTAGAGTCTACAGGACATGTAGGGTAATGTAGAGTATACAGGACATGTAGGGTATACAGGACATGTAGGGTAATGTAGAGTCTACAGGACATGTAGGGTAATGTAGAGTCTACAGGACATGTAGGGTAATGTAGAGTCTACAGGACATGTAGGGGTAATGTAGGGTATATAGGATATGTAGGGTAATGTAGGGTATACAGGACATGTAGGGTAATGTAGAGTCTACAGGACATGTAGGGTAATGTAGAGTATACAGGACATGTAGGGTATACAGGACATGTAGGGTAATGTAGAGTATACAGGACATGTAGGGTAATGTAGAGTCTACAGGACATGTAGGGTAATGTAGAGTCTACAGGACATGTAGGGGTAATGTAGGGTATATAGGATATGTAGGGTAATGTAGGGTATACAGGACATGTAGGGTAATGTAGAGTCTACAGGACATGTAGGGTAATGTAGAGTATACAGGACATGTAGGGTATACAGGACATGTAGGGTAATGTAGAGTCTACAGGACATGTAGGGTAATGTAGAGTCTACAGGACATGTAGGGTAATGTAGGGTATACAGGACATGTAGGGTAATGTAGAATATACAGGACATGTAGGGTAATGTAGAGTCTACAGGACATGTAGGGTAATGTAGAGTCTACAGGACATGTAGGGTAATGTAGAGTCTACAGGACATGTAGGGTAATGTTGAGTCTACAGGACATGTAGGGTAATGTAGAGTATACAGGACATGTAGGGTAATGTAGGGTATACAGGACATGTAGGGTAATGCAGGGTATACAGGACATGTAGGGTAATGTAGAGTCTACAGGACATGTAGGGTAATGTAGAGTCTACAGGACATGTAGGGTAATGTAGAGTCTACAGGACATGTAGGGTAATGTAGGGTATACAGGACATGTAGGGTATACAGGACATGTAGGGTAATGTAGAGTCTACAGGACATGTAGGGTAATGTAGAGTCTACAGGACATGTAGGGTAATGTAGAGTCTACAGGACATGTAGGGTAATGTAGAGTATACAGGACATGTAGGGTAATGTAGAGTCTACAGGACATGTAGGGTAATGTAGAGTATACAGGACATGTAGGGTAATGTAGAGTCTACAGGACATGTAGGGTAATGTAGAGTCTACAGGACATGTACGGTAATGTAGGGTATACAGGACATGTAGAGTAATGTAGGGTATACCGGACATGTAGGGTAATGTAGGGTATAAGTTACTCTGCTGATAGTCACTCCAGAGACACATCTTACCAAACTCTGTTACTCCATCTCTCCCTGTTTCACAGAAATGAAACTCTCTCTCTCTTACACACTACGGTCATTACGTGGTGTTGTGACAGTTTGTTGTGACAGTGTGCTGTGACAGTTTTTTGTGACAGTGTGCTGTGTGTGTGTGTGTGTGTGTGTGTGTGTGTGTGTGTGTGTGTGTGTGTGTGTGTGTGAGTGTGTGTGTGTGTGTGTGAAGGACCTCAGTGTTAGTTTGGTTAATGGATAAAACATGATCCCAATTTATGCTGAATAATGAGAACATGACTGGGGCTGGAACGTGACTGGGGCTGGAACGTGACTGGGGCTGGAACTTGACGGGGCCTGGAACGTGACTGGGGCTGGAACGTGACTGGGGCTGGAACGTGACTGGGGCTGGAACGTGACTGGGGCTGGAACGTGACTGGGGCTGGAAGGTGACTGGGGCTGGAACGTGACTGGGGCTGGAACGTGACTGGGGCTGGAACGTGACTGGGGCTGGAACGTGACTGGGGCTGGAACGTGACTGGGGCTGGAACGTGACTGGGGCTGGAACGTGACTGGGGCTGGAACGTGACTGGGGCTGGAACGTGACTGGGGCTGGAACGTGACTGGGGCTCGTAAATTTTAACTAGTGTGCTGTGACTTCAACACAGCATGCAAAACTAAAAATGTCATTTTTAGGAACCAAATACACAGGCAGTTAGGAAAGCTAAAGCTAGCTTTTTAAAACAGAAATTTGCATCCTGTAGCACAAACTCAAAAAAGTTCTGGGACACTAAAGTCCATGGAGAATAAGAGCACCTCCTCCCAGCTGCATACTGCTCTGAAGATAGGAAACACTGTCATAAGCATTTCCCTACGGCTGGCCATGCTTTCCACCTGGCTACCCCTACCCCGGCCAACAACTCAGCACCCCCTGCAGCAACTTGCCCAAGCCGCCACCCCGCCCCCCGCTTCTCCTTCACCCAAATCCAGATAGCTGATGTTCTGAAAGAGCTGCAAAATCTTGACCCCTACAAATCAGCCAGACCAGACAATCTGGACCCTCTCTTTCTAAAATTATCCACCGCAATTGTTGCAACCCCTATTACTAGCCTGTTCAACCTCTCTTTCGTATCGTCTGAGATCCCCAAAGATTGGAAGGCGGCCGCGGTCATCCCCCTCTTCAAACGGGGGAGACACCCTGGACCAAAACTGTTACAGACCTATATCCATCCTGCCCTGCCTTTCTAAAGACTTTGAAAGCCAAGTCAACAAACAGATCACTGACCATCTCGAATCCCACCGTACCTTCTCCGCTGTGCAATCTGGTTTCCAAGCTGGTCATGGGTGCAGCTCAGCCACGCTCAAGGTACTAAACGATATCATAACCGCCATCGATAAAAGACATTACTGTGCAGTCGTCTTCATCGACCTGACCAAGGCTTTCGACTCTGTCAATCATCACATTCTTATCGGCAGACTCAACAGCCTTGGTTTCTCAAATGATTGCCTCGCCTGGTTCACCAACTACTTCTCAGACAGAGTTCAGTGTGTCAAATCGGAGGGCCTGTTGTCCGAACCTCTGGCAGTCTCTATGGGGGTGCCACAGGGTTCAATTCTCGGGCCGACTCTCTTCACTGTATATATCAATTATGTTGCTCTTGCTGCAGGTGAGTCTCTGATCCGCCTCTACTACCCACCACTGCGACCTGTATGCTCTCGTTGGTTGGCCCTCGCTTCATATTCACCGCCAAACCCACTGGCTCCAGGTCATCTACAAGTCTCTGCTAGGTAAAGCAAATGATAGACTTCTTTCTACTGTATTATTGACTGGTATGTTTTGTTTATTCCATGTGTAACTCTGTGTTGTTGTTTTTGTCGCACTGCTTTGTTTTATCTTGGCCAGGTCGCAGTTGTAATTGAGAACTTGTTCTCAACTGGCCTACCTGGTTAAATAAAAATTTAAATACAAATGTATAAAATGTCTGAAACTGCGGTGGTGGGGGATGGGGAGCAGCGTGTGCGACACGGTGTTGTGAGGGGCCGATAACAGTCACCGGCAGGGAATTGAGAACAACTTAAGTAAAACTCTCTCGCTCCCTCGCACGTTCCTCTAGCTCGCTCCCTCCCTCCCTCCCCTCGCTCGCTCTCGCTCTCGTTCCCTCGTTCCCTCGCTCGCTCTCGTTCCCTCGTTCCCTCGCTCTCGTTCCCTTAAGTAAAGTAAGTGTTGTGAGGGGCTGATAACAGTCACCGGCAGGGAATTGAGAACAACTTAAGTAAAACATACTTTAAAGCATTAATTAAATAATTTTCAAGGGTATCTGTACTTCACTATTTAAATTTAACTTTAGCTTTTATTTCACTACATTCCTGAAGAAAATAATGTGCATTTTACTCAATACCTTTTCCCCCCCTGACACTCACAATATATGTTTTACTTATTATATTATTATTATACTACGCAAACCAACACCATTTTATTTTGTATTTATTTTTTGTTTACGGACAGACAGATGCTCCAAAACGTTTGAAATTATTTATACTTTTACTTTCAATACTTTTTTTTTTTTTTTAGCAATTACGTTTACTTTTGATACTTAAGTATATATTAAAAAAAAAAAATATATATATATATATATATATATATATATATATATATATATATATATATATATACTTTTAGACTTTTACTCAAGTAGACGACTTCTTGTCATGAAAGTTTAAACAGATTATGCAAAATGAAGTTTCCCTGAAACCAGCGCCCACTTCTCAGAACGTGGCCACTAGTCTATTATGGGGAGAAGCATCAGATAATCTGAAACTGACGTGGATTCCTGCTTCACAACGAGTCAAGTGTTTGAAAGTAAAGAGACTGGTTTTTCTGTGAAGCGACAGTTTTACTATAAAACCTTTGAATGGAAGCGAAACCCTGAAGAGGGAAGCTAGAGAGAGGCTCTACAGTTGAGCGGTGAGACACCCGGAGAGGGCAGTAAAGGGATTTCTCAGAAACGGCTGTTCACTTTTAAAACGAAAGTGAAACGGATATTTTTTTTTACAATCTCTCGAGTTATGTTAGGGTAGTTTATGGGCCTGAACGTTTATTTAGCTCCTTACCGAACAGCAGCGGACAGATGATCAAACCAACAAGGAGAGAGTGGACGTGAAAAACAATGTGGATAATACTATAACGTCAGATTTACCGCGCCTTCTCTCTACTAGTTTGGACGTCTATTGATGATCAAGAACAGGATTAATACCGCAGTGATTTGGTTTTAAAAAACTCGATTTTGATTCGGAAAATATAAAAAGTGCAACATTGCAAACCGACATTGCACTCGTTTTGCAAAACGGTAAGAATAATTCAACACAGTTGCCTATTGTGGATTTAACTTTTTTTCCAAATATATTTGTAGTTTTTGTTTCGCAACATTGATTATTGTGCAATTGAATTGTGGCGTCATAAAGCAGCCTAACGATACACCATTTTGTACATAATAACTTACATATTGTCAGAAAATATTTTTGGGGGGACTAGACAACAGTCAACATGACCACTGGTATAATATACTCATTTAAAACGTGATTCGACGTTTTCTTTATGAGCGGTAAGATTTGGGCCAGTTCGTAACAGTACGAACTAGTCAGTTAACAAACTAAGTTTTTTTTGCCGGATACATCTACTGCTATATCTATCTACAACATTATTGTTAGAGTCTAGTTAACTGGGAACAGCTTTAGAGTTATGATCCTAGTTAGGGACAGGGATGGCTAAAATCAATGTCAATTTACTTAGTAGCTAGGATGGAGAATGTTTACAATTCACGCTTGTTCTCTTGGCAACAATTGTCACTTTTTTGAGGTTTGGCCCAACATCAAATGGGACTATCAGTTAGTATACACCTCAGCTGGGGTTGTTTGGGCTTGGCCTGATTAACAATACAGCCCCGGGGGTGGCAGGTAGCCTAGTGGTTAGAGCGTTGGGTCAATAACCGAAAGGTTGCTAGAACGAATCCCCCGAGCTGACAAGGGACAAATATGTCGTTCTGCCCCCTGAACAAGGCAGTTAACCCTCTGTTCCCCAGTAGGCCGTCATTGTAAATAACAATTTGTTCTTAACTGACTTGCCAAGTTAAATAAAGGTTAAATAAAAAGTTTACATTTTTAAGCAGACTGGCCGGTAGGTAGGCAGACAGACAGATACAGGCAGACAAAGGCAGAAAGATACAGACAGACAGGTAGGCAGACAGACAGCTGTAATGTTCTCTGATGTTGTCATTGTCATCTTATCAGTTGTTTTAACTCACGGCGCGTCACAGCGCTGTGCCAACTCGGTACAACGTCTACCATTGGTGTCATTGGACATAATACTCACTTATAGGAAGACGGCCGTTTCCTAGCCTCGGTATTGGGCCTTTAGGCTGGGTATCTGTAAAGCACTTTGTGACCCCCCCCCCCACCCCCACTCACGGTGGTAACTAACCTCACTTATAGGAAGACGGCCGTTTCCTAGCCTCGGTATTGGGCCTTAAGGCTGGGTATCTGTAAAGCACTTTGTGACCCCCCCCCCCCCACCCCCACTCACGGTGGTAACTAACCTCACTTATAGGAAGACGGCCGTTTCCTAGCCTCGGTATTGGGCCTTTAGGCTGGTTATCTGTAAAGCACTTTGTGACCCCCCCCCCCCCCCAAAAAAAACGGATTTATAAAATACATTTGATGTCATTTTTTGATTGAACTCACGGTGATAACTAACCGTAGACATCGTTAGGCAGGTTTCCATTGAGCCGGGTTTAATTAGACTAAAACCCATGTTGCGAAGAGAGAGAGAGAGAAAGCGGGTGTCATGGAAACGGCAGAGAGATAGGAGACGTCTTCTAAAAAGGTCGACAACATTTTTATCCGACGGACGGGCGAGGATTTTTCAATCGGTCTAATTTTCTTTATTTAAAAAAATATATATATATATGATAATGATGGAAACTGTGTTTTTTCTCTCTCTCTCGAATAAGTTAATTGTTTTCGCCTTGCTTTGCTGGCAGGTTTCACCATTTACAACAAGAGTGCCAAGTAAACCATTGCAATCTATACATGCTTGTCAAACGTGACAAAATGAGCAGTCGTTCTACCATCTAAACCTCTGTGATATATATTGTCCATAACCAAAAAATATAAACGTATTTTCAGCTGTTTGAAGCTGGTGAACAAAACTACAAGTAGAAGATGATGCAAAAAAAAACGACATTTAAAAAAACAGGAAGCATAGAATGACAGATCTAGAATTCACATTTCTTACATATTTGCAGCATTAAAATGGAAAGGCACCATAGCAGGCAATTGTCGTATCTATTTTCAATGTAAAAACTTTATAAATGTTGATTTAATTTAATTTTTAATTGTAAATAATCACTGGACAAGTTAATGGTAACATAGCTCCTATCATAAGTAGTAGTGGTCTGATGGTCTCTCTCTCTCTCAGGATGCCAGGGAACTGTGTAGCGATGGGAGAGGGTTGGGACCGCTCTCCCCTGTAGGATGGTCGCTCACAGCACTGTGGAAGAACAAGACACAACGCCTTCACCTTCATCATCATCGTCGTCGTCACCTTCTAGACCCAGGGACACCTCCACCCTCCTCTCGACTCCACACTCGGAGGACCACCACGCTACCTCGCCACCACCATCGTCATCCTCATCAGTGTCCCAGTCACACCGTCAGCACCCATCCAACCAGTGTGTGGCGTTCCCTATCCCAGTCCTGTTAGACCATCAGCCCCCTCTGCCCCTCCTGGACCCGGTGCCCACCCACTTTCCCCTGTTTCCCTGCAAGGTAGACTTCCTGTTAATCACCCGGACGGCCTCCATGTTGGAACGCTCCGGCTTCTACTGGGGCCCGCTAGGCGTGGAGGAGGTAATTACACAATCCATTGATCATCTAAATCACCCACTCAGAGCCTGGTTCCTCTCTAGGTTTCTTCCTAGGTTTCCTGCCCTTTCTAGGGGAGTTTTATTTCCTAGCCACCGTGCATCTGCATCGCTGTTTTAGGTCTGGGTTTCTGTATAAGCACAAAAAAAGGGCTTTTATAAAAATACATTTTATTGATTGATCGAATGTTATTTATATAACCTTTTCACAACAATAATTGTCAGAAATTATCCTTTAGTGTAAAAGAACATAGACAGCTGTCGTTAATGTATTTAACTGCACGGATTTAAATACAACAACTTAGATTACATGAAGTTAAAGGAGAAGTCATTTTATTTAAAAAAAAAAAAAAAATCTTTTGATGTTCATGGAAAAAAGGGTCCAGTCACCTTTTTGTTGTTGTTTCAAAATGTTTTTGAGAAACTCGCCCCAAACTCGCCCTAAATCACTTCCTCGTTGTGTATTAGGGCCCGGGAAAAAACATGATCAAAAGATAAAAATAAAAAAACAATTAAACAATTAAAAAGCTCTTAGTGAACTCAGTTCTTTAAAGATGTTTTAACAAATTAAAACCTGTATCCGTTATATTCTATTTTGTTTTGCGACTTGCCATTTTTTACATCAAATGTTTTTTGGATTTGGTTGTATAAATCAATAAATAAAAGACTTCTCCTTTTCAACCTGAAGTATTTAACCTATTTTGGGAACTTGACATATTACACAGGAATGACTCAATTTATTACATAAACCTTTTTTTTAAAGTGTTTTAATTATTTAAAATGTTACTGTTTTTCATCTGGAATCAAATGAACATCTTGCTTTTTAAATGCATGTATTATTTAAAACCTAAAATTAAATTCATTATTGATTGATTTGTTATTGATTCTGTCCTCCTCCTCTTCTCGCAGGCTCACAGTCGACTGAAGGACGTTGCCACGGGAACATTCTTGATCCGGGACAGTCGTCAGAAAGACGTCTTCTTCACGTTGTCCTATCGCGCCGCCAGCGGCCCGGTCAGCGTACGCATCATCTATAAGGGACAGCGGTTCAGCCTGGCAGGAAGTGAGCACTCTTTCCCCTGCCTCTTCCTCCTACTGGAACACTACATGAATTGCTCGAAGAAAAGCCTGACTGTCCCGTACAGGAAGCGGCGGCCGACGCTCCAGGAGCTGTGCAGGAAACAGGTCGTGGAGTCGTGCTGCGGTGAGGTGGAGCGGGTCGCGATGGTCCCCGTCAACCCAGTCCTGAAACACTTCCTGTTAGAGTTCCCGTACAGGATATGATGTCACAAGGGGGATGCCGTTGAGGCGGGACTTGGCTAACGGAGAGTTGAGACTCCATGGAGTTTCGGGACTGAAAAAAAATGATTCGGATCGGGTCGGTACTTAAGAATTTTGGGTCGGGTTTGCTTTGAAACTAGAGACCCCCGGGGTCGTGGTTAGAAACGAGGTCAGAGTTCAAAAACCCGCACCCTATTCTCTAAACGGTGCACTACTTGGACAGGGTCATAGGTCACACTTGGTCTGGGTTGGGTTTATCCGGGTCGGTGGGTCCCTGGAGGACCGTATGTGGACGACAACAACAGGTTATGGGGCGGCGCTGCATTAAAGAACCACCGGGGTGGGTGTGTTCTGATCCGGGTCTCGCTGACCGTGTGAGGTGGACAGTATGGTCTCGCTGACCGTGTGAGGTGGACAGTATGGTCTCGCTGACCGTGTGAGGTGGACAGTATGGTCTCGCTGACCGTGTGAGGTGGACAGTATGGTCTCGCCGACCGTGTGAGGTGGACAGTACGGTCTCGCCGACCGCGTGAGGTGGACAGTACGGACTCGCCGACCGTGTGAGGTGGACAGTACGGTCTCGCCGACCGTGTGAGGTGGACAGTACGGTCTCGCCGACCGTGTGAGGTGGACAGTATGGTCTCGCTGACCGTGTGAGGTGGACAGTATGGTCTCGCTGACCGTGTGAGGTGGACAGTATGGTCTCGCCGACCGTGTGAGGTGGACAGTATGGTCTCGCTGACCGTGTGAGGTGGACAGTATGGTCTCGCTGACCGTGTGAGGTGGACAGTATGGTCTCGCTGACCGTGTGAGGTGGACAGTATGGTTAGTGGACTGGTTCTGCCGTTGTAGGCAGGACTGGGTTCGCTGTAGCACAACAAATGACGCACAACAGCAATACTTTACTGACAATGTTTACAATGTTGTTTACAATCTTTACAACGACCAGGAATATTTACGCTACACAATATTACAGTACTGTATGTATAACTGTGTACTATGTAGTACTAACGTGTATAACTGTGTACTCTCTGGTACTAATGGGTATACCTGTGTACTCTCTGGTACTAATGGGTATAACTGTGTACTATGTAGTACTGACAGGTATAACTGTACTATGTAGTACTAACAGGTATAACTGTGTACTATGTAGTACTAACGGGTATAACTGTACTATGTAGTACTAACAGGTATAACTGTGTACTATGTAGTACTAACGGGTATAACTGTGTACTATGTAGTACTAACGGGTATAACTGTGTACTATGTAGTACTAACAGGTATAACTGTGTACTATGTAGTACTAACAGGTATAACTGTGTACTATGTAGTACTAACGGGTATAACTGTGTACTATGTAGTACTAGCATCATATCTGCTGTGCAGACTCTCTCTTCTAAGAGTGTTTTAATAATAAATATAACGTTTATATTTCAGCCTCGTCTTCCTGTCGGTCTGTGTGTTGCTGTTAGACAATATTTTATTCTCTAATCCTCCTCGTCAGTTAACAACAAACTCTTATTTCCGGGCTAGACCCGGACGACGCTGGGCCAATTGTGCGCCGCACTATCGGACTCCCAAATCATGTCCGGGTTGTGATACAGCCTGGAATCGAACCAGGGTCTGTAGTGATGTCTCTAGCAGTGCCTTAGACCGATGCTCCGCTCGGGAGCCCCCCCCCCCTCCGAGTGAAGAGACCTGACGCCCAATCACAGATCTAGAACCAGCTAGTTTATAAAGCAGGAAGTAGTGACCTACAACAGTTAAACACAACCAGGGAGGTCACTGCTCTTAGAGTCATTTATCAGACAGACAGACAGACAGACAGACAGGCAGAGACAGACAGGGAGACAGAGAGGCAGACAGGGAGACAGAGAGGCAGACAGGGAGACAGGCAGATAGACAGAGAGACAGACAGGGAGACAGACAGGGAGACAGACAGACAGGCAGAGACAGACAGGGAGACAGAGAGGCAGACAGGGAGACAGGCAGATAGACAGAGAGACAGACAGGGAGACAGACAGACAGGGAGACAGGCAGAGAGACAGACAGGGAGACAGACAGACAGACAGGCAGACAGAGACAGACAGGCAGAGAGACAGACAGACAGGCAGACAGAGAGACAGACAGGCAGAGAGACAGACAGGGAGACAGACAGACAGACAGGCAGACAGACAGGCAGACAGAAAGGCAGACAGGCAGACAGACAGGCAGAGAGACAGACAGGGAGACAGGCAGACAGACAGAGAGACAGACAGGGAGACTGACAGGGAGACAGACAGACAGGCAGAGAGACAGACAGGGAGACAGACAGACAGACAGACAGGCAGACAGAGACAGACAGACAGGCAGACAAGCAGACAGAGACAGACATACAGACAGACAGAGACAGACAGACAGTGTGGTTGGTGTGACAACGCTGTGTACAGTAGGTAACCGCAGTGACACATCAATGTGACAGGTGGGCTGAGCTATGATAGTAAACGCTGTGTGTGTGTGTGTGTGTGTGGTCTATTACCAGAAAATGTAGGGAAGTGAAGAACCAGAAGGTGTGTCAGTAAAATATGTTTCTGTCAGAAGAGGGGCCGTGTGCCAGAATGTCTCGCCATGTGGGTGGTGTGTGTGTGTGTGTGTGGTTAGTCAGAATGATGACTACTAAAAGGTGAAAGGTCGATAACCTTCGTCGTAAATCACCCGTTTGATAATAATGACGAGGAGAGAAACCGCAAACCTGTCAAAATGACGACGGAGACATTACTATCAGAACACAGATGATTATTACAGGACCAAACATTTACAAGAATCAGACAGCTTTGCCACGGAATGTGTGTGTGTGTGTGTGTGTGTGTGTGTGTGTGTTTCATTCATAGTATTTCAGATTTAGAGAAGTGAAGTCTTTCAGGTGTTTGACAGAGTTTGTGACTGATTTCTGTGGAAGTCTATTTATATACACACACACACACACACACACACACACACACACACACACACACACACACACACACACACACACACACACACACACACAATCTCAGTATTATTTAATCTACGGTTTCCAGAATTCTCTATAAAGAGCCTTGTCCTTCTCCGTCTGGCGATGAGGAAGTACAACCCCGGGACGAGTCACTGATGTAGGACACAGAGGATGGTGTTTATACATGGGAGTTCCCTTAACACCGAGACGGTCATATTTTACTCTCTTTCTTCTGTCTCCCCTCCTTTCCTCTCTCTGTCTCCTGTCCTCTCTTTGTCTCCCCTCTTCTCCTCTCCTCTCTTTGTCTGTCTCTCTCTCCTCTCTTTGTCTGTCTCCTCTCTCTGTCTCTCTCTCCTCTCTTTGTCTGTCTCCCCTCCTTTCCTCTCTCTGTCTCCTCTCCTCTCTTTGTCTGTCTCCTCTCTCTGTCTCCCCTCCTCTCCTCTCTGTCTCCTCTCCTCTCCTCTCTCTGTCTCCTCTCCTCTCTCTGTCTCCCCTCCTCTCCTCTCTCTGTCTCCCCTCCTCTCCTCTCTCTGTCTCCTCTTCTCTCTGTCTCCTCTCCTCTCTCTGTCTCCCCTCCTCTCCTCTCTCTGTCTCCTCTCCTCTCTCTGTCTCCCCTCCTCTCCTCTCTCTGTCTCCTCTCCTCTCTCTGTCTCCTCTCCCCTCTCTGTCTCCTCTCCCCTCTCTGTCTCCTCAGCTGTGTAGGCCTGTCTTACCAATTCAATAATATTGGGCTTGTTCCAACATTGAAGCCGAGGCGGTTTCAGGTGACTATTTTGTCGTCATGCCTACACATTATTTCAGGTGACTGTCGTCATGACTACACATTATTATTTCAGGTGACTATTTTGTCGTCATGCCTACACATTATTTCAGGTGACTGTCGTCATGACTACACATTATTATTTCAGGTGACTATTTTGTCGTCATGCCTACACATTATTTCAGGTGACTGTCGTCATGACTACACATTATTATTTCAGGTGACTGTCGTCATGACTACACATTATTATTTGGTAGATCAGTCAGTTCAGTGACAATTTACCCAAAATGCATCACACAGTGACATGATCTGGAACACGAGCCCTCTTTAAGAGCTGTGGTTAGACACAAACACACAGCAGCCCTCGATTACCAGGAACACACACACACACACACACACACACACACACACACACACACACACACACACGTTTCCCTGAAGAGACTAAGATAGACCAGAAAACAAAGCCGGTGACAGACCACATGAAAACACAGTTTTTTTCTGTTTCCATCTCGTCTCTCTGCTGTGATGTACAGGTCTCTATCCTCCTCGTCTTAATGTCTCTCTGCTGTGATGTACAGGTCTCTATCCTCCTCGTCTTAATGTCTCTCTGCTGTGATGTACAGGTCTCTATTCTCCTCGTCTTAATGTCTCTCTCTGCTGTGATGTACAGGTCTTTATCCTCCTCGTCTTAATGTCTCTCTCTGCTGTGATGTACAGGTCTCTATCCTCCTCGTCTTAATGTCTCTCTGCTGTGATGTACAGGTCTCTATCCTCCTCGTCTTAATGTCTCTCTCTGCTGTGATGTACAGGTCTCTATCCTCCTCGTCTTAATGTCTCTCTGCTGTGATGTACAGGTCTCTATCCTCCTCGTCTTAATGTCTCTCTCTGCTGTGATGTACAGGTCTTTATCCTCCTCGTCTTAATGTCTCTCTGCTGTGATGTACAGGTCTCTATCCTCCTCGTCTTAATGTCTCTCTCTGCTGTGATGTACAGGTCTCTATCCTCCTCGTCTTAATGTCTCTCTCTGCTGTGATGTACAGGTCTCTATCCTCCTCGTCTTAATGTCTCTCTCTGCTGTGATGTACAGGTCTCTATCCTCCTCGTCTTAATGTCTCTCTCTGCTGTGATGTACAGGTCTCTATCCTCCTCGTCTTAATGTCTCTCTCTGCTGTGATGTACAGGTCTCTATCCTCCTCGTCTTAATGTCTCTCTGCTGTGATGTACAGGTCTCTATCCTCCTCGTCTTAATGTCTCTCTCTGCTGTGATTTACAGGTCTCTATCCTCCTCGTCTTAATGTCTCTCTGCTGTGATGTACAGGTCTTTATCCTCCTCGTCTTAATGTCTCTCTCTGCTGTGATGTACAGGTCTCTATCCTCCTCGTCTTAATGTCTCTCTCTGCTGTGATGTACAGGTCTCTATCCTCCTCGTCTTAATGTCTCTCTCTGCTGTGATGTACAGGTCTCTATCCTCCTCGTCTTAATGTCTCTCTGCTGTGATGTACAGGTCTCTATTCTCCTCGTCTTAATGTCTCTCTCTGCTATGATGTACAGGTCTCTATTCTCCTCGTCTTAATGTCTCTCTCTGCTGTGATGTACAGGTCTTTATCCTCCTCGTCTTAATGTCTCTCTGCTGTGATGTACAGGTCTCTATCCTCCTCGTCTTAATGTCTCTCTCTGCTGTGATGTACAGGTCTCTATCCTCCTCGTCTTAATGTATCTGCTGTGATGTACAGGTCTCTATCCTCCTCGTCTTAATGTCTCTCTCTGCTGTGATGTACAGGTCTCTATCCTCCTCGTCTTAATGTCTCTCTCTGCTGTGATGTACAGGTCTCTATCCTCCTCGTCTTAATGTCTCTCTCTGCTGTGATGTACAGGTCTCTATCCTCCTCGTCTTAATGTCTCTCTCTGCTGTGATGTACAGGTCTCTATCCTCCTCGTCTTAATGTCTCTCTCTGCTGTGATGTACAGGTCTCTATCCTCCTCGTCTTAATGTCTCTCTCTGCTGTGATGTACAGGTCTCTATCCTCCTCGTCTTAATGTCTCTCTCTGCTGTGATGTACAGGTCTCTATCCTCCTCGTCTTAATGTCTCTCTGCTGTGATGTACAGGTCTCTATTCTCCTCGTCCTAATGTCTCTCTCTGCTGTGATGTACAGGTCTCTATCCTCCTCGTCCTAATGTCTCTCTCTGCTGTGATGTACAGGTCTCTATCCTCCTCGTCTTAATGTCTCTCTCTGCTGTGATGTACAGGTCTCTATCCTCCTCGTCTTAACGTCTCTCTCTGCTGTGATGTACAGGTCTCTATCCTCCTCGTCTTAATGTCTCTCTCTGCTGTGATGTACAGGTCTTTATCCTCCTCGTCTTAATGTCTCTCTCTGCTGTGATGTACAGGTCTCTATCCTCCTCGTCTTAATGTCTCTCTCTGCTGTGATGTACAGGTCTCTATCCTCCTCGTCTTAATGTCTCTCTCTGCTGTGATGTACAGGTCTCTATCCTCCTCGTCTTAATGTCTCTCTCTGCTGTGATGTACAGGTCTTTATCCTCCTCGTCTTAATGTCTCTCTCTGCTGTGATGTACAGGTCTCTATCCTCCTCGTCTTAATGTCTCTCTCTGCTGTGATGTACAGGTCTCTATCCTCCTCGTCTTAATGTCTCTCTCTGCTGTGATGTACAGGTCTCTCTCTGCTGTGATGTACAGGTCTTTATCCTCGTCTTAATGTCTCTCTCTGCTGTGATGTACAGGTCTTTATCCTCCTCGTCTTAATGTCTCTCTCTGCTGTGATGTACAGGTCTCTCTCTGCTGTGATGTACAGGTCTTTATCCTCCTCGTCTTAATGTCTCTCTGCTGTGATGTACAGGTCTTTATCCTCCTCGTCTTAATGTCTCTCTCTGCTGTGATGTACAGGTCTCTCTCTGCTGTGATGTACAGGTCTTTATCCTCGTCTTAATGTCTCTCTCTGCTGTGATGTACAGGTCTTTATCCTCCTCGTCTTAATGTCTCTCTCTGCTGTGATGTACAGGTCTCTCTCTGCTGTGATGTACAGGTCTTTATCCTCCTCGTCTTAATGTCTCTCTGCTGTGATGTACAGGTCTCTATCCTCCTCGTCTTAATGTCTCTCTCTGCTGTGATGTACAGGTCTCTATCCTCCTCGTCTTAATGTCTCTCTCTGCTGTGATGTACAGGTCTCTATCCTCCTCGTCTTAATGTCTCTCTCTGCTGTGATGTACAGGTCTCTATCCTCCTCGTCTTAATGTCTCTCTCTGCTGTGATGTACAGGTCTCTATCCTCCTCGTCTTAATGTCTCTCTCTGCTGTGATGTACAGGTCTCTATCCTCCTCGTCTTAATGTCTCTCTCTGCTGTGATGTACAGGTCTCTATTCTCCTCGTCTTAATGTGTCTCTGCTGTGATGTACAGGTCTCTATTCTCCTCGTCTTAATGTGTCTCTGCTGTGATGTACAGGTCTCTATCCTCCTCGTCTTAATGTCTCTCTCTGCTGTGATGTACAGGTCTCTATCCTCCTCGTCTTAATGTCTCTCTGCTGTGATGTACAGGTCTCTATCCTCCTCGTCTTAATGTCTCTCTCTGCTGTGATGTACAGGTCTCTATCCTCCTCGTCTTAATGTCTCTCTCTGCTGTGATGTACAGGTCTCTATCCTCCTCGTCTTAATGTCTCTCTCTGCTGTGATGTACAGGTCTCTATCCTCCTCGTCTTAATGTCTCTCTGCTGTGATGTACAGGTCTCTATCCTCCTCGTCTTAATGTCTCTCTCTGCTGTGATGTACAGGTCTCTATCCTCCTCGTCTTAATGTCTCTCTCTGCTGTGATGTACAGGTCTCTATCCTCCTCGTCTTAATGTCTCTCTCTGCTGTGATGTACAGGTCTCTATTCTCCTCGTCTTAATGTCTCTCTGCTGTGATGTACAGGTCTCTATCCTCCTCGTCTTAATGTCTCTCTCTGCTGTGATGTACAGGTCTCTATCCTCCTCGTCTTAATGTCTCTCTCTGCTGTGATGTACAGGTCTCTATCCTCCTCGTCTTAATGTCTCTCTCTGCTGTGATGTACAGGTCTCTATCCTCCTCGTCTTAATGTCTCTCTGCTGTGATGTACAGGTCTCTATCCTCCTCGTCTTAATGTCTCTCTCTGCTGTGATGTACAGGTCTCTATCCTCCTCGTCTTAATGTCTCTCTCTGCTGTGATGTACAGGTCTCTATCCTCCTCGTCTTAATGTCTCTCTCTGCTGTGATGTACAGGTCTCTATTCTCCTCGTCTTAATGTCTCTCTGCTGTGATGTACAGGTCTCTATCCTCCTCGTCTTATTGTCTCTCTCTGCTGTGATGTACAGGTCTCTATCCTCCTCGTCTTAATGTCTCTCTCTGCTGTGATGTACAGGTCTCTATCCTCCTCGTCTTAATGTCTCTCTCTGCTGTGATGTACAGGTCTCTATCCTCCTCGTCTTAATGTCTCTCTGCTGTGATGTACAGGTCTCTATTCTCCTCGTCTTAATGTCTCTCTCTGCTGTGATGTACAGGTCTCTATCCTCCTCGTCTTAATGTCTCTCTCTGCTGTGATGTACAGGTCTCTATCCTCCTCATCTTAATGTCTCTCTCTGCTGTGATGTACAGGTCTCTATCCTCCTCGTCTTAATGTCTCTCTGCTGTGATGTACAGGTCTCTATTCTCCTCGTCTTAATGTCTCTCTGCTGTGATGTACAGGTCTCTATCCTCCTCGTCTTAATGTCTCTCTGCTGTGATGTACAGGTCTTTATCCTCCTCGTCTTAATGTCTCTCTCTGCTGTGATGTACAGGTCTCTATCCTCCTCGTCTTAATGTCTCTCTCTGCTGTGATGTACAGGTCTCTATCCTCCTCGTCTTAATGTCTCTCTCTGCTGTGATGTACAGGTCTCTATCGTCCTCGTCTTAATGTCTCTCTGCTGTGATGTACAGGTCTCTATCCTCCTCGTCTTAATGTCTCTCTCTGCTGTGATGTACAGGTCTCTATCCTCCTCGTCTTAATGTCTCTCTCTGCTGTGATGTACAGGTCTCTATCCTCCTCGTCTTAATGTCTCTCTCTGCTGTGATGTACAGGTCTTTATCCTCCTCGTCTTAATGTCTCTCTCTGCTGTGATGTACAGGTCTCTATTCTCCTCGTCTTAATGTCTCTCTCTGCTGTGATGTACAGGTCTCTATCCTCCTCGTCTTAATGTCTCTCTCTGCTGTGATGTACAGGTCTCTATCCTCCTCGTCTTAATGTCTCTCTCTGCTGTGATGTACAGGTCTCTATCCTCCTCGTCTTAATGTCTCTCTCTGCTGTGATGTACAGGTCTCTATCCTCCTCGTCTTAATGTCTCTCTCTGCTGTGATGTACAGGTCTCTATTCTCCTCGTCTTAATGTCTCTCTCTGCTGTGATGTACAGGTCTCTATCCTCCTCGTCTTAATGTCTCTCTCTGCTGTGATGTACAGGTCTCTATCCTCCTCGTCTTAATGTCTCTCTGCTGTGATGTACAGGTCTCTATCCTCCTCGTCTTAATGTCTCTCTCTGCTGTGATGTACAGGTCTCTATCCTCCTCGTCTTAATGTCTCTCTGCTGTGATGTACAGGTCTCTATCCTCCTCGTCTTAATGTCTCTCTCTGCTGTGATGTACAGGTCTTTATCCTCCTCGTCTTAATGTCTCTCTCTGCTGTGATGTACAGGTCTTTATCCTCCTCGTCTTAATGTCTCTCTCTGCTGTGATGTACAGGTCTCTATCCTCCTCGTCTTAATGTCTCTCTGCTGTGATGTACAGGTCTCTATCCTCCTCGTCTTAATGTCTCTCTCTGCTGTGATGTACAGGTCTCTATCCTCCTCGTCTTAATGTCTCTCTCTGCTGTGATGTACAGGTCTTTATCCTCCTCGTCTTAATGTCTCTCTGCTGTGATGTACAGGTCTTTATCCTCCTCGTCTTAATGTCCCTCTCTGCTGTGTGTG
The DNA here is from genome assembly GCF_029448725.1 of Salvelinus fontinalis. Lineage (NCBI taxonomy): Eukaryota > Metazoa > Chordata > Actinopteri > Salmoniformes > Salmonidae > Salvelinus > Salvelinus fontinalis. The sequence continues at coordinate 94,106,005 of NC_074666.1, forward strand.
AGAGACAATCCCAGTCTAACAGGTCTCTTGTCATTCTGTCACTCCGTGGTGAGACCTGTCCCCTCCCCCTCACCTCCTCTCTTTCCTCTTCTAGGCCACGCTGCGGAGAAAGAACGGTAGAGAGAGAGACAGGCAGAGAGATGGAGAGACATATTTGCACCAAGTTGACGTCCATGTTGTGTCACTGAAACATCCCTTATAGAGCTAGCTAGGTATTCTAACCAAGTTGACGTCCATGTTGTGTCTCTGAAACATCCCTTATAGAGCTAGCTAGGTATTCTAACCAAGTCGACGTCCATGTTGTGTCTCTGAAACATCCCTTATAGAGCTAGCTAGGTATTCTAACCAAGTTGACGTCCATGTTGTGTCTCTGAAACATCCCTTATAGAGCTAGCTAGGTATTCTAACCAAGTTGACGTCCATGTTGTGTCTCTGAAACATCCCTTATAGAGCTAGCTAGGTATTCTAACCAAGTCGACGTCCATGTTGTGTCTCTGAAACATCCCTTATAGAGCTAGCTAGGTATTCTAACCAAGTTGACGTCCATGTTGTCTCTCTGAAACATCCCTTATAGAGCTAGCTAGGTATTCTAACCAAGTTGACAGTTGTCTCTGACAGGTTTAACACACCACAGTACTAACACACCACAGTACTACAGGTTTAACACACCACAGTACTACAGTACTAACACACCACAGTACTACAGGTCTAACACACCACAGTACTAACACACCACAGTACTACAGGTCTAACACACCACAGTACTAACACACCACAGTACTACAGGTCTAACACACCACAGTACTACAGGTCTAACACACCACAGTACTAACACACCACAGTACTACAGGTCTAACACACCACAGTACTACAGGTCTAACACACCACTGTACTACAGGTCTAACACACCACAGTACTACAGGTCTAACACACCACTGTACTACAGGTCTAACACACCACAGTACTACAGGTCTAACACACCACAGTACTACAGGTTTAACACACCACAGTACTACAGGTCTAACACACCACAGTACTACAGGTCTAACACACCACAGTACTACAGGTCTAACACACCACAGTACTAACACACCACAGTACTACAGGTCTAACACACCACAGTACTACAGGTCTAACACACCACAGTACTACAGGTCTAACACACCACAGTACTACAGGTCTAACACACCACAGTACTACAGGTCTAACACACCACAGTACTACAGGTCTAACACACCACAGTACTACAGGTCTAACACACCACAGTACTACAGGTTTAACACACCACAGTACTACAGGTCTAACACACCACAGTACTACAGGTTTAACACACCACAGTACTACAGGTCTAACACACCACAGTACTACAGGTTTAACACACCACAGTACTAACACACCACAGTACTACAGGTTTAACACACCACAGTACTACAGGTCTAACACACCACAGTACTAACACACCACAGTACTACAGGTTTAACACACCACAGTACTACAGGTTTAACACACCACAGTAATAACACACCACAGTACTACAGGTCTAACACACCACAGTACTACAGGTTTAACACACCACAGTACTACAGGTCTAACACACCACAGTACTACAGTACTAACACACCACAGTACTACAGGTTTAACACACCACAGTACTAACACACCACAGTACTACAGGTTTAACACACCACAGTACTACAGGTTTAACACACCACAGTACTACAGGTCTAACACACCACAGTACTACAGGTCTAACACACCACAGTACTACAGGTTTAACACACCACAGTACTACAGGTTTAACACACCACAGTACTACAGGTCTAACACACCACAGTACTACAGGTCTAACACACCACAGTACTACAGGTTTAACACACCACAGTACTAACACACCACAGTACTACAGGTCTAACACACCACAGTACTAACACACCACAGTACTACAGGTCTAACACACCACAGTACTACAGGTTTAACACACCACAGTACTACAGGTTTAACACACCACAGTACTACAGGTCTAACACACCACAGTACTACAGGTTTAACACACCACAGTACTACAGGTTTAACACACCACAGGTTTAACACACCACAGTACTACAGGTTTAACACACCACAGGTTTAACACACCACAGTACTACAGGTTTAACACACCACAGTACTACAGGTTTAACACACCACAGTACTAACACACCACAGTACTACAGGTCTAACACACCACAGTACTACAGGTCTAACACACCACAGTACTACAGGTCTAACACACCACAGTACTACAGGTCTAACACACCACAGTACTACAGGTCTAACACACCACAGTACTAACACACCACAGTACTACAGGTCTAACACACCACAGTACTACAGGTTTAACACAACACAGTACTACAGGACTAACACACCACAGTACTACAGGTCTAACACACCACAGTACTACAGGTTTAACACACCACAGTACTACAGGTCTAACACACCACAGTACTACAGGTTTAACACACCACAGTACTACAGGTTTAACACACCACAGTACTACAGGTCTAACACACCACAGTACTACAGGTCTAACACACCACAGTACTACAGGTCTAACACACCACAGTACTACAGGTTTAACACACCACAGTAGTACAGGTCTAACACACCACAGTACTACAGGTTTAACACAGCACAGTACTAACACACCACAGTACTACAGGTCTAACACACCACAGTACTACAGGTTTAACACACCACAGTACTACAGGTTTAACACACCACAGTACTAACACACCACAGTACTAACACACCACAGTACTACAGGTCTAACACACCACAGTACTAACACACCACAGTACTACAGGTCTAACACACCACAGTACTACAGGTTTAACACACCACAGTACTACAGGTTTAACACACCACAGTACTAACACACCACAGTACTACAGGTTTAACACAACACAGTACTACAGGTTTAACACACCACAGTACTACAGGTTTAACACACCACAGTACTAACACACCACAGTACTACAGGTCTAACACACCACAGTACTACAGGTCTAACACACCACAGTACTAACACACCACAGTACTACAGGTTTAACACACCACAGTACTACAGGTTTAACACACCACAGTACTACAGGTCTAACACACCACAGTACTACAGGTTTAACACA